>NC_091928.1:56585636-56675540 GCF_041260155.1 Ptychodera flava | reverse complement strand
TGTTTCCATGGTAACCATTTAGGGCTTGAAAATTTCAGTTTTTTTAATATCCGATGAAAAGTTACTCTGATTGACATGAAAATTATCTAGTGGGGGAGTTAGGGTCAGAGAATACAAAATCAAACTTACTTTAATGTTTCAAGTTGCCATGTTAACTATTTTTGGAATGAAATGTTACTTTTCCCTAATTCCTATTAAAGAACTATTGATTGATGTATAAAATTGATTATAAGGGTTTTTCTGGTTGGCACACAAAAAAACATTAAATCATTTAAATGTGAGATGTTTCCATGGAAACCATTCAGGAGTAAAAATTATCAGTTTTTTAAAGATTCCACCTAAAATCCAGGAATCAACAGAATGTGTTATATCAAAGGGATATTTGGGTAAGAAAGACAAAATATCCAGTGTAAATATCCAGTAATCAACAGAAATATTATACCAAAGGGTTATTTAGACTTAGGAAGACAAAATATGTTATCCATTTTTACTGCCATGTGTGTTTTCAATAGTAACCTATTTGCGTTTTAAAATTTCAATTTTCTCTTCAAATTCAATTAGGAGCAATCCCAGTTACTATGCAAATGCTCTCCTAAGTGTATTTATCACAGCATGAACTCCATGCTGATTTTTGTTTTATGTTGCCATGGTAACCATTTTGGTAACAACAGTTTTTTTTTATTGAAACATAATTCAGTTTTTTATTTATTTTATTGGTATCTAAGTAACAACTTTTAACATTTGTTCTATAATAACAATAATTGTAATTTCTTTGCCTTCAGCCAGGAAGAATAAAAAGATAATGTATATTGGGGCCATTTGGGCCATTAATACCGTTAATCTTAGTGTGTAAGAATTAATTTTATATAACCAGAAATACATTTTCAAGCATTTCTAATTTTGTTTCATGCAGTCATCACTAATAAATGTTATATGGTATAGTACTAACTTATTATGCATTCATTGAATTAAGTTTATGCCTTCAAATCAACTTTATGAGCTAAAATTAATTTTATTTGTATCTCAAATTTATTTTATGAACCCAATTCCCGTTAGGACCCAATGTACCATTATTTATCACAAGCAGTAACAGTAGCGCAGTTTTTTATTTAAAACATGATTCACTGGTACTTATTTTATGGATTTATAATTAACGATATTCATTTTAAAATAACTTATTTTGATTTCTTTGGCTCATTCCAGGAAGAATAATGGAGACAGATTATTTCTGATTGTTAAACTAAAGTAAAATTATGACCATGTAGAGGTGCGTTATTTTTGTATGCCCTGCTGTGAGCCCATAAACTCTTTGATTAGCTAGATCCCTTTCCATGGTAGCAACGGCTAAATTTGAAAATGGTGCCTGTATACCTTTAAACACTTTTTTAACCCGGCAGGCAAAGACAAGGGGAAAATATTACAAGTTAAATGTTTCGTGTGTAATACTGCCCTACTTGTAAATAAAATTAAACTAACACCAACTGTCAATAATTTTGCCCTATTTCTCACTTGTGCGAACGTCATAGGAAACATTTATTGTAACAATTTACCCTAAATATAAGAATCGGCTCTAAATTAAACAGTTCATTGAAGCTGTGGGAATTCTGAAAAAGAGGTGTTGTTTATTTTAATTTTGTCAATAGGGGTGACTTGTAATTGTCGTACGTGCAGCGCCGAATTATGCATCATACTGTACGGAGAGAGGGGATATCATTAAGCCAAGGGGTAATGCTTGTCGGAAAAGTGACACTAAGCAGTTTAAGCGATACCAGCAGGTATTGATGCGACGCGAATCGCGACGCGAATCCCAGGGTCTGGACGTTCTTGCAAGCGACCGGTCGGATTTCAGCCTGATCCGGGTACTTTATAGAACTCCACACATCCGTTAATAAAAAAATGACAAGTACCATAGCCAAATAAAATTAAAAATGAAAAAAAACATATCACGTATACTATAGGTCTACCAGCTAGTATATATTCTCTCCGCCCAGTTAAATAGGTGTTTCTTTAGACGTCACTACCTTTATGAATATTCATATACTTGCAAAAACCGACAGTTGCTGTGTATGGCAGCGCGTGCTCACATGCATATCGTAGCCTTCGAATTCGCGGGCGTGCTCAAAACAAGGCACAGCGATGGCGACTGTGCAGAGTCTATGCCAGTGCAGCTGGCAATATGAGCATGCGCAATTGAGTCTACGTACGTGCGCGTGAACGTGCAGTCCGGAACTTCTTCGTTTCGTGCGTGTCGTTGAGTTTTGAAATGATGTGCAAGTTGACAGAAATTTGAATTACTGCAGAGAATTCTTTTCAGGACAACACATGTGAGTCTCTAAGGTAACAAGAAAGACGCTCAGGAAATTCTTTCAGAGAGTTCACATCGCCTGTGGCCATTTTTTCGAGTATAATACGTACCTAGAGCGTTTACAGTATTTCTACTGTACTGTGTACATATTGCAATTGTCGGAAAATATGCGATGGAATTTTGCGTTTCACGTCGTTCAATCATTCAGATGGACACGACGTCCAAACTTTGAAAAAAACAGGGTGACAGACTTTGGAATGCATATGTATAACAATGACGTAATTTAATGAGAAGACATTTGTATTGGAGCACGGCTACAGTTTTTGATTCGAGAATTCTCATCATCGCCATCATGGCCGATTCACTGAAACAGCAATACCGTCGGAGAAGGTGAGTCGAACTTTTCCTATGTCAATGTAGCACTTGTGCAAAAATAAGCGAATCCACAGGCCTTTGGCGAATCAATAAATGCGTTTTTGAGCAAACTGAATGGTGGAAAGATTAATTATTTTGTAGCACGTCAGTAGTTTGATATGACTAACGCCTTTCACAATAATACTGGCTATTTCATTGTGTTATAGGCCCCAGGTTGATACAGATGTGTAGAGATTTTTATAGAAACTATTCCATAGCTATTTACATTTCTTTATCACTTCTTGCGGTTTTGCAGTTTCCTTATTTTTGTTAGCCGATAGCCAGCACACGCCAAAACGACTAGTCTTTGCGGTTTTCTATAAGTGAGTTGGCACATGCAAAAACGATTAGTCTATTGCGCTCGTATTTCTGGGCACGTTAAGTCTCACTGTTTACCTCAGATCGGTTAGCAACCGCAGTTAAATGGACAGAAAATTCTTTATATTTAGGGTAAATTGTTGCAATAAGTGTTTCCTACGACGTTCACACAAATGAGAAATAGGGTAAAATTCATTTCGAGTTTGTGGTGTTAGTTTTTACCCTTTCACCACCATGATTTGCCATTGTTATCAATGGCAATTGAGGACCTGCATTGGGAATTAGGGTGAACAGGTTAATTTTATTTACAAGTATGGCAGTATTAAACACGAAACATTTAACTTGTAATATTCCCCCCTTGTCCTGGCCTGCTGGGTTTAAAAAGTGTTTAAAGGTATACTGGCACCATGTTCAAATTTAGCCGTTGCTACCATGGAAAGGGGAGATCTAGCTAATCATAGAGTTTATGGGATCACGGCAGGTCACACGAAAAATAATGCAACACTACATGATCATAATTTTACTTTAGTTAAACAATCAGAAATAATTTGTCTTCATTATTCTTCCTGGAATGAGCCAAAGAAATCAAAATAAATAATTTTAAAATGAATATCGTTAATTATAAATCCATAAAATAAGTACCAGTGAATCATGTTTTAAATTAAAAATGTGGTCTGTATACACTGCAAATTCTTCTGGCTTGAAATATAACCACTTGGTTTGTAGGTGGCTTGCGGGTGAACCAGTGTGTAGAAGTTCGGTTTGCCCGAAATCCACTAAGGTTTTTATGGTTTGAAGTCACGCCACCACACAGAGTATGGATGGCGTGTATTCATACCAATACATTGGTGGCTTATTATCAAGCCCGTCATGGTATAAATTTAAGCCGAATGGCTTCTTTTTAAGCCCCTGACAATATAATTTATCGGTTTAAATTTGAGCCACTGGCATCGTTGGTTTGTTTATATACCAACAAATTCATTGGCTCATCTTTAAGCCAACCACAAGTGGCAGCTTTGTGGGCATGGTTTGAGTTTAAACCATTCAAGTTTATGAAATTAAGGTACCGTTCAGTTTTTACGGCCGGGGGGGGCGGCAAAATCCAGGGGGGGTCATCATAATTTTGGAATCCGCAAAGGGGGGTCATCGCTTTTTCACTGGTAGGAAAGGGGGGGGTCACCACATTTTCAAAAACATAATACCTACAATAAAGTTCACTGTATGCCATGGCCATGATCGACCCTCTTTACCGGCGGGCCGCCTTCGGCGGCCCACTACAATAAATTGACTTTATGTATTACCTATGACCCTCTTAACGGGCAGACGCCTTTAGCGGCCCACTCCAATTAGGTTTCTTTCGTGCGATGGCCATGACCGACCCTCTTTACCGGCAGGCCGCCTTTGTTGGCCCACTAGAATAAAGTTGACTTCACGTAATGGCCAATGACCCTCTTAACCGGAGGGCTGCCTTTGGCGAACCACTCCATAAAAGTTTACTTTATACAATGTCCATGGACATGAGAAAAAATAAGTAGCACAGCTGCATTTCACATCCATGTACCTAGTGTGTCAACAGTCCTGTACAATAGTTTTGCAAATAGTACATGTACCGTAACATGGGTTTGAAAAAATGAGCTTCAAAATTTGCTTCCAAATCAACCTTGTAGAAGCAATGTGTACAGTTCTGTAATAGGGAAATTCCAACATAACTGGTACATGAATGTCTGCATAGGCACAATTGCACTGTGTGTTTACAATAAGGCTGGTACAGGGAAGTAAGCTTTTATGTGACAAGGGTAAAAAGGGGCTGAAAATTTCACAGCTGAAAATTTCACTGTGCCTCAAATGCTGAACACAGGTCCTGGTAGAGGGAGGTGATCAGCACTTCTGGTACATGCATATAGTGCTAGGCATGTCACATACCTACAGCACACATTCCTATATCTGGATGTGTATAAAATTACCCCTGCTACAGTGTTGTCAGGTATATGGGTGGTACACAGAGTGCTCGTCAAAGCTGTGCTAGGATGTTGTACAAGGACATGGCCATGTCAAATCTGCATTTGTCAATTTATTTCAAGATAAAAGGCAGATATGACCAACCATACCCTCATTCACATGAATCATATGTTTACTTGGTAGATTATGGCTTAGTTTTGTTGTTCTGATCTCCATTAGCCACAACTTGGGGGCTTTCTGCCAGCATTTTTGTTCTGCTTATCAACTGTAGTTTCCCATTCAAGTCATTGAAGCATAATGAAATCCTCAATGTTTAGCTACTCAGTACAGTATGTACATGTAGCATTGTTATTGTTGAAATTTCATTTAGGGCTGGACAAGAATTCATTTGTCAATTATAAAAATGATAAAAATACAGGCTGTGTTTACAAACATAATACTTGGCATTTTAGTATGCTGAGGAAAGTAGTCCAAGAAAGTGTAGATGATAAACAGTAGTTACAGTTAATGGAGCTTTACTTACTTATTTCAAACTATATACATGTGAAGTATATCATCAATTATGGCTGTTGCATAGCCAGAGTGATAAAATGCTTTCTCAAAGTCTTTCCAGCTTCTTTGCACGTCTCAAAAGCACATTGCACTGTGACTCTAACATATCTTGCCTTGTAATATATCATTTTGATATTCTGGATTTAAATTCATTATCATGACATTCAAACCATAGTTTTACACATTTTTGCAAGTGCAGTGATGCAGCAAGGCCTATGACATTGACAATAACTTGTAAGAGCTATCTTTTTCATGCTAAGAGACTTTACCCTGAGTAGTCATGTCAGATTATTGGTGCACCAAGAAAGACTTGATAATAGTGTACCTGAAGTCAAATATGTGTTTAAGAACATGACTGTAATTTAGAATGCTGCCAATAAACATTCCAATATACTTGCACAAATTCCCTAAACATACCAGTAGATAGGCCTTGCCCTCATTGTACTGTAGCTTGGTACTGAGTGTTTTACCATGATCTAACCTTGTGCCTCAAATTTAAAGTGTTTACATCTTTTACATTCCAGGATACTGGAAAACTCCGAGGAAGAGATGCAAAGCAGCAGCCCTGTTTAGGTATGCTCGTCTATGAAGGAGCAAGCAGTTTGTGTTGTTTCTTGAAGGTGTAATCTTCTGCAGCATGGAAAGAGACAATGTTATGCTGGGTTTGCTTAGTTATCTAGGGTTTCAAAGTTTAATTTCATCAGATGTCTGAAAGGAACTTGTCAATTTGTAGAGTACTTCTGGCTTGACAAAGCTGGGATGTGAACTAAATGTGCTGACAATTATGAGTGGTCTGTAATGCACAGGGGATTTCCCGGTGAAACAGCTAGCAATTTTGCATCAGATGCATGAGGTAAACTTTATAACATCAAATTATGTTATCAGTATGATTTTACAAGTAGCATTCATAAGAATGTCATTTTCAGTGAGTATACCCTTGTAAGTATTAGATTTAATTATGTTGCAACAATTACTGTTTCATTTCTTGTAAATTGCAATAAATGTTAATCTGAAATTAATTTTGATGATTGTTGTTGTTGTTTTTTTAATGTAGCTTGCATGCAGGATTTCTAACTATTTCAGCTGTTGGTTGTGTTTATTTTACAGTCCTGCTTTGTGTAGCTCCATCACATAGAGGACCCAATAGGCCATTCCATGGATGATAATCCTCCCCTGTGTCTGCAAAATTTGAAGAAATCCATTTTAAATTTGAAGGATGGTCAGACATAATTATCCCCCTCCCCTCCCCCCAGCAATATGGCCAATATTGAACTGGTTTGTCAGCAAGCCATACAAAAGCCCTAGAGTGGCATGTCTGCAAGCCAGCTTGTAATGGCTTGCTGGTAAACCAGAGGAATCCTTATAGTGGCTTGCTTGTAAACCATAATTAGTCAGAAATTGGTTTGTTTGTAAGCCACATTGCAGTAATATTGGCTTATCTTCAAACCAGATGGAACCAGAATTGACTTACTGTTGATCCAGAGAAGTGCGGTATTGGTTTACAAATAAGCCACTATTCAGCATTATCTGGTATATGGGCAAGCCACAGTATCTAAAACATGGCTTGCTAGCAAGCCTAGTTCATATAAGAGTGGATTGCCTGTAAACCATTGTTCAGTACTAACTGGCTTACTGGCAAGCTGAAGTGATCTTTACTTGGCATGTATATATGCCGTATCGAAACCCAAACTGGCATGCACAGAAACCAGACTTGGCATGCCAGAAAGCCAAATATAAGCCAAATTCACAACTCGAACAATCCGTTTACTGACAAACAAGCCGGTTTATTTTTGGCTTGAATTTAGCTGGCCGGCAAACCAGAAAAATTTGCAGTGTTCTGTTCATGCTTGTGATAAATGATGGTACATTGGGTGCTAAGGGACATTGGGTTCATAAAATTAATTTGAGATATTAGTAGAATTAATTTTAGCATATAAAATTAATTTAAAGGCATAAACTTAATTCAATGAATGCACAATAAGTTAGAGCGGTTTTGTCCGTGGCTTTCTCCGCTAGGTGATTGGGTACAGTACGTTGTGAGTTCGAACCCGATTGAAACCATCGTATTAGTACTATTCTAACACACTAAAATTAACGGTAAGTGTAATTTTGACGGAAAGCGTAATTTTGACTAGAATGGCGCCAATATACATTATCTTATTTATTCTTCCTCGCTGAAGGCAAATAAATTACAATTATCATTATTATAGAACAAATGTTAAAGTTGCTACTTAGATATCAATAAAATAAATAAAAACTGAAGTATGATTTAAATAAAAAACTGTGGTTACCAAAATGGTTACCATTGCAACATAAAACAAAAATGAACATTGAGTTTATGCTGTGATAAATACACTTAGGAGAGCATTAGCATAGTAAATGGGATTACTTTTAATGGAATTTGGAAGAAAATGAAATTTTAAACGCAAATAGGTTACTATGGAAACACAGGGCAGTAAATACGGATATCACATTTTGTCTCTCTACGCCAAAATAACCCTTTGGTATAATATTTCTGTTGATTACACAGGATTTTACACTGGATATTTGGTCTTTCTAACCCAAAATATCCCTTTGATATAACACATTCTCTTGATTACTGGATTTTTTTGGTGGAATCTTTGAAAAACTGGTAATGTTTACTCCTGAATAGTTGCCATGGAAACATCTCATATTAAAATGAGAGTGATTTTTTTGGTGTGCTAACCAGAAAAACACTTATGATCAATTTTATACATCAATCAATAGTTCTTTAATAGGAATTACGGAAAAAGTAACATTTTTAATCCCAAAAGTTACCATGGCAACTTGAAACATTAAAATAGGTCTGGTCTTTGTGTTCTTCTGACCAAAACTCCCCCACTAGATAATTTTCATATCAATCAAAGTAACTTTTCAAGGGATATTAGAAAATCTGAAATTTTCAACCTATTAAATGGTTACCATGGAAACATGGGGCAGTGAAATCGATATCATATTTGGTCTTTTCGATCCAAATACCCTTATGGTGAAATTTTCACGGAAATTTAACCTATAATTATTCGCGTTATTATTTCTATAGAATACGTATATTAATTATTATTATAAATAAATTACTTGTCAACCATTTCGTCATCGTAATTGAAGAATTAGCCCTTAGCTATTCATCTATGAAATTCATCTAAGAATCTCCACACATTATTAATATCTTAATTGTTTGCGTGCAGTGTGTTTTGTGGTTTTTGAATTTGTATATTACTTTTCCCTGTTTTGTGTATAGAACTTATTGACCAAAGCTAAAGACAGTTGTAATCTGCGTGTCAGTGCAGTCCAGAATGGAGAGACTGTATAACACTATTATCCTTTAACGCTGTTTTTCAAATATTTGCCATTCTATCTTCATCAATCGCCTCAAATCATTTTCAGTCGATAAATTGTGTTGAATGATTGATAGATTGTCAGTATTCCTATGTTTTCTCGTTTAAAAATTGTTCCTCCACTGGAGATGATAATTTGTACTACAGTCTTCAATGTTATGTTCGCATCGTGTTTACTAGATTGGATATAGATATATGTTCTCGCCAACATGTTTTGTGTCGTAAGTTTCTGTTCTAAAGTTGTATATTTCTCTGTTGTTTGTTCTGAGCCGTCTGTTGTTAACTTTTGTGTAGTGTCATTGGTTGACGAGCTATTTTAAAGCTTTCTTATAATTTCATCATTGGTGTCTTGAACTGCTGTTTCACTTCGATCCTTTATTGAACGGTTTGAACGGTACCCCTGTGTAACGAAGTCAGAAGTCGGGACTTCTACTAACTCTGTAGGGACTTGTAGCTCAGGCTGGACTTGGACGTAACTTTAACACACAGCAGCAACACAGACTCATGCAGAGACAGTACTTCTTGAGGAGGAGACTTGTTTATTACGCCGCACTTGCGTCTAAACAGAGATCTAACAATTCCACAGAAAACTACTCAAATTTATAATGCCAAAACACAGAAGCTCCTCCTAAATAAGTTCAAAGGCTAGTCTAATTGGCTAGCCATAGTCATATGACACAATAATTGCCATGGATTCGTCAGAGATACAAAATATTCAAATATCATTGTATAAGTTAAACATTAACATTACATTCTAGTAGAATCTCTTTGGCTTCTTTTGTCTTCTAAGTTGTATAATTAAAAGATTGCGATAACATCATTAAGCAGCTTGCAATTATCTAAGCTGATCATCAGATCAGCTACTAAGAAATCATGAAACAATGCACCTTAATTAAAGGATTAATATATTACCAGGTGTTTACCTTAAGAAGCTTTTGGGTTTTTAAGATAATCAAAATAAGTTGCCAAAGTATACTTATACACCTGGTACAATCAAACATTGATTAATATTTGTATAAACATTCACTGGCATTACACAATAATCCAACTTCATGACATCTCCATTCTTCCTCTAGAAAAAGCGGTGCTTTTTTGTTTTGCAATCTGTGATGATAAAAGTCAGTCAGTGATCGTGTATGTTATTGCAATCAATGATGGTAAAAGTCAGTATTCATGTATGATACAATAATGTGGTCCTGAGTTAGTGTCAAATACTGTGACATCTCTCCGCTTCAATAATCAAAGTGGTGCTTTGTTTGATTGTTCGCTTTTTCTTGTTCTTGTCGATGATGACAATATCAGCAAGCAGGCATCGTCCACCGCTACTGTCTCTAAAAGTAAACTTGTACACATTTGAAAGTTATTACACTCAACCATGGTACAACACATGAGTGAACCACAAATAGATCAACAAGGAGATTGACGTGTGTCACAAAATTCTAGTAAAAAAAAAGAACAGACTAATACATGTATCTACTAACTTCTTGTAGCTAAACATCACTTATATTCTTGACAATGCATCTGCATTCTTATTGTAAACTCCTTGCCTGTGCTGAACATTGAAGGGTACAAATGGCTGTAATTATCTTTCATTTTCTCTAGCCATTCCCTGACTCGTCTCCGGGAAGGGGACCTAAAATATCCATGCATATTCTACTGAAGTGGGCATCGATAGTTGGGAGTATATTACGTGGGGCTCTATCTCCTTTGTGAGCATGTGCTGTCTTCTGACAGTTAGTGACAGCTGTTGAGCTTATTTTATGTATATTCAAAGGAACTTCCTCTTTATCTCCTGATCATTTATAATTTGTATACTCTTGACTCTGGTGCTTTTTATATCTTGTTCTTTCTGTTTAGCTTGTTCATCTGGCCTCTTTTGCCTGCTAGGTGTAACTATTAAAGCTTCATTTGTATCCTGTATGTTTCTAGTATGTTGAGCGCAGAAATAGTCATCCCATGCACTACCTATCTCGTTGCCCAACAAAATATCCCTCCCTAACTTTGAGTGAACAGCTACACATATCCAACCTGAAAAGTATTCACAGTCCAAGAAAACTCTAGCTAATGGATATTCCCTGGGAATACCATCAATTCCACTGATTGGAACTGAGTTACCTGTATAAGATTCAGGGGTTACAAATTTTTGATTAACAATTGTCTGGGTGCAGCCTGTATCACGTAAGATTCGAACTTTCTGTCCATTTATTGTACCAAATGTTTCGTACGGGCTAAGCTGGACCTTACCATTGGCATTAGAATCTTTACACATTAGGACAGGTTTTGCTTCAGCTCTAGTAGTTTTATCGGGGCACTGTACCGATTTATGCCCAGTTTTCCCACAGTTAAAACACTTACCAGAGAAATTTCCATTATCCTGGCAATTATCCCTCTCTCCCACTTTTGGTTCCGAATAACTATTTTGGTTGCTGAATTTCAAACCCTGTTTATAAGAACTGGTTTCAGGCTTAGAACTTAGTTTGATGCCTCTCTATTTGTAACATAATCGTCAGCAAGGCCAAGGACTTCCTGAACTGATGCTGGCTTTTTGTCTTTTTATCCAGAGGCACAGATCTTTAGGTAGCATAGCATAAATTTGTTCTTCAGCAGAACTCCTTTCAAATCATCTAAGCTTTTAACTTCTTCTATTTCCAACCAACGATTACTTATGGCCCTTAATTTTGTTCCCCATTCTGTGTATGTCTCTTGGGACATGGGATACAGTGTTCTAAATTTAAGCCTATAGGCTTCTGCATTCAATTCATATCGCTTATATATGGCCTCTTTCAGTTTTGGATAATTTGTAGCATCGTCTGGGGATAACCCAATGTATGCCTCCCTGGCTTTCCCAGTCAAGGATGGGGCTAATCTAACCACCCAAGTATCTTCAGCCCACATACTCGTCCTAGCTATTTGTTCAAATGTACGTAAATACACATCAATATCATCCTTCTCATCGAGAGGTAATATTTTGATATTACTATCTATACGTTGAGCTGGCAAATTGACAAACCTAGTCTCAGTGCGTTCTGCCATATGCCTTTCATGTTCCCTTTGTGCTGCCTTTTCTTCCCTCTCCCATTCCCTCTGAGCCCGCTTTTCTTCTATCTCTAACTTTTTCAATTCCAATTGAAATAATTGGTCGGCTGTAAGTTTTGGGCTAGTTTGGTCTTCTAGTGTTTCTGTCCTTGTACTTTCATCCCTGTCAGCTGAAACATTAGCTGTACTACTTCTTAAGGCCATAGACATTTTCCCACAATTTAACAATACAAGCAATAAATCACACGTCAAAATCTCTTACTGACTCTATATGTGATCACTCACCGCTTCTGTTCTTTGACTTTGATCTTCACCACAACCTCTTGCCGTGCCACTTGTGCTGATTTCCACCACCGGTTCTGTTCCCAGCACTTCTCCAGGCGTCCTTCCTGTCAGCTTCTGTAGTCTGATACAGCAGGTGACTCTTCACCTCTGTCGAATACTACCAATCACGCTGACTTCCAACACTTCTCCGAGTGTCTGTCCTTTCAGCTTCTGTAGTCTGATACAGCAGGTCCTCTTCACCTCTGTCGAATACTACCAATCACGCTGATTTCCAACACTTCTCCAAGGGTCCTTCCTGTCAGCTTCTGTAGTCTGATACAGCAGGTTCACTTCACCTCTGTCAAATACTACCAATCGTGCTGACTTACTTCTCAAGCTGTCTCCTCCCAGTTCTCTGTGCTGTTCTTCCAGCTGCTCTTCTGTTATCAGACCCACTGCTTTCGATGAGCTCAGGTGCTGAGTAGCTTAGTAGAGGATCCAACACGCTGCCACCATGTAACGAAGTCAGAAGTCGGGACTTCTACTAACTCTGTAGGACTTGTAGCTCAGGCTGGACTTGGACGTAACTTTAACACACAGCAGCAAACACAGACTCATGCAGAGACAGTACTTCTTGAGAAGGAGACTTGTTTATTACGCCGCACTTGCGTCTAAACCAAGATCTAACAATTCCACAGAAAACTACTCAATTTATAATGCCAAAACACAGAAGCTCCTCCTAATACGTTCAAAGGCTAGTCTAATTGGCTAGCCATAGTCATATGACACAATAATTGCCATGGATTCGTCAGAGATACAAAATATTCAAATATCATTGTATAAGTTAAACATTAACATTACATTCTAGTAGAATCTCTTTGGCTTCTTTTGTCTTCTAAGTTGTATAATTAAAAGATTGCGATAACATCATTAAGCAGCTTGCAATTATCTAAGCTGATCATCAGATCAACTTCTAAGAAATCATGAAACAATGCACCTTAATTAAAGGATTAAAATATTACCAGGTGTTTACCTTAAGAAGCTTTTGGGTTTTTAAGATAATCATAATATAAGTTGCCAAAGTAGTACTCATACACCTGGTACAATCAAACATTGATTAATATTTGTATAAACATTCACTGGCATTACACAATAATCCAACTTGTATAAACATTCACTGGCATTACACAATAATCCAACTTCATGACACCCTGATAATGTTCTCAGTATATTCTTTTCTGTTTTGGAAATGAAACCTAGTTTCAGAAAAGAATGCAATAACATTAAACTAGTCTTATTGAAGTTTATTTACTCAGGTCATTGATAAACAAATTATCACATCCAAGTTCAACTTTATAACATTTATGGTTACGTTTTATTACATTTATGCTTAATTTTTGTATTACACTTGTGGTGCTGGTGATTACATTAATGGTTGGATATTTTATTACATTTGTGGGTGCTTTATTACAATTTTGGTTGATATTACATTTGTGGAGATTATTTCAGAGATTACAGAAGTTATTGTAACTGGCATTATCCCCGCTTGGTTAATGAATTTCGAGACTTACAATAGTTAAATTATATCACATGGCGATGAGGGCAATATCACAATTTGTGGCCTACCCAAAGGATGGTCATCCTAACCTAAATATTGATGATGACCTAGCTGCAGGCGACGGTAGTATAAATATTTTGGTCAGGATCACCAGCCTGAGGGCATGCCACAAATTCTGATATTACCCGATCTTCATTAGTTATTCATTTTATAACACCGAACATTTGAAATCATCACGAAAATCAAAAAGTGACAAATCAAAGTAAAAGTGACACATAAGCCAATACTCGGCTGGAGTTTCACATTATATGCTTTTGAGATATTCTAATTGTTTTAATTCTATGTGTGTATTAAGGTATGTAAAACTGTGTCACACTCTTTGTGGATGGATATATATATATATATATATATATATATATATATATATATATATATATATATATATATATATATATATATATATATAATATAATATTCGAAAGTAATTAGAAAACCACACATTTACATCTAAGTGTCTCTACACTGCAAATTTTTGATGTTTGAAAAAATGACCAATGTAGAACTTGAACAAACATCCTCCGAAATCAGTGATGATGCTCTACCAACTGAGCTTACGGATCAATTGAAGTTGGTTTGACGTGCGCCGTCATGTTGGCATTTTTTGTTAGAGCATCCAACTGAATTCGGGGGGCTTGGGTTCAAGTCCTACACGGGTAGGCGAGAAGCGAGAAAAACATTTTATGCTAGACCTTATATATATATATATATATATATATATATATATATATATATATATATATATATATATATATATATATATATATATATATAACAATAGATGATGTGTAATAAACTGAAATAATGCTGAAACCGGGAAATGGTTGAGAAAGCATAAATCTCCTATTATCTGTACTGTTGATGCACTGTTTGTGCATCAAATACGGAAGGAATTAATGTAGCCGTATTTGTCGTCCGAGGGAATACCATATACACATTCGCTCAGTAATCACCGATATTAATTTTCACAAAAAGGCAAACCTACCGACATACACTTTTGTATCCGCATATTCCCTTATATAGTAGGTAATAATGTAGATTCGTCCTGATTGAGAATGCTGACAAGGTGGGCTCCTTCTTGCAAACATTTATTTTCAGCTTCGTTCCATGTTATGTATGCAGCAGCTCCATAAATTTTGTAGCAGTTTTTGCCGAATTGTTTCCAAGCTTCAAGACATTCGTAATCTTCAAAAAGCAGGTAAGATAAAGTGTAAAATGTTAAATGAAGACCTTTTGAGCTGTGTTTCAAATTTCAACAAGCGAGAAAAACATTTTATGCTAGACCTTATTAAAGTTTTAATTCACTGTTAGCGTTCTTTTAAAAATATAGCTTATTAATTGGAAAAATTTGATCAGAAGAAAACAAAAATGACTCAACGATAGCAAGCATATAGAGATTGTTTCGCGCAAAGGAAAGAATTGACTCAAACTTAGTGCTATCACCTTTTGATATAGATATATCCATCTGCCCTGAATATATGTATTCTATCCACATCGCAGACTATTATAATAAGTATTCTTGCAAATGTTGAATTGATCAGTAGAGTTTGCATTTTGGAATACGTCGATAGTATTGAATTCTATGAGAAACGTGAGCTTTTGGCAGTCAATCTTTGCGGAATTGAACCACCTACAGAAGCCTTTGCATTTAAAATTACCCCAAAAGTAACCGTCCTTATTACTCTACATTAAGTCCTTTATAAGTAAAACTGTTCTACATCGGAAATTCTTTGGTGGCAATGGCCCAAGCAGCAAAGTGAAAAAGCTATTTACAAACGATTTTCATCGGTTTTCGACCCCTTTCTTGAAAATTCTTCCTGAAGTCATGGAATAATATATGGCCAATCCAGGTAAGATTGCTCTGTATCCAAGACTGGAAATATCTCACAGAGACACATACACTCACATACACTGACACACACACACACACAGACACACACACACAGAGACACACAGAGACACACACACACACACATATATATATATATATATATATATATATATATATATATATATATATATATATATATATATATATATATATATATATATATATATATTACAATTTGCTTCAATTACAAAGTAATAATAATATTATCACATGAACGAGCAAAGTTTGTCGTCTCCGAACAAAAATACGGGATTTATTCTCTTGTCGTTCTATGTCACTACAACCCGCGTCTACATCATTGACTTTGGTGCGTCGAACCTTATTTGCATCGATCTTCGGTGTGCTCGTAAATGTAAACATAGAACATGGCGGCCGATATTTCTCCCACGATCAAAATGTGCCTGACTGAAAATATCGCAAACATTTATAGTCATGATTATTTCAGTCTGACAATACATCAACCAGGCAAATTTTTGAGACCTCATGTTTTAGTTTTGTTACCGATATGCACGGGGTTCGTATTCGTATGGACCCCGAAGACGCCTGAACTTTCAATGCACTCACAGACAAAAAGAAAACACAGACTTGCAACGCGGCATGGCTTTTGTTCCATGGTCGTCTCGGTAGACTATGGCCTTTTCATATTAAAATGAGCTTCACAGGTGTTAGATTGTTTTTTAGACCTTTTTTCTCGGTTGGTAATTGCACGAGATTATGCAAAAAGTACGACGAGATAGCATCGTGCTGCTAGTCGCGTAGCAACTATACTTACTTTGTGAGCTCTCAGGACAGAAAAACTGCTTTATACCAATCAAACCATAACACGCCCGCAGTTTCATAAACACGCCCTTCAATGACCAACTTCTAGTAGACGATATGACTGACTGTAAACCATTGAGTAAAACCAGAGAGTATCGATAGAAGATTTTCAAATTTGGTTGAAACACACTCATTGTATATTCATAAAATGTGAGAGGAATTTTTAAAATGGTAAAACTCACTTTCCCGAAGTTCAAAACTTTCCCGTTTTCGCCAGCACGCCGATTCCGCCTAGCACCGCATGACAACCACAACACAAACTTTGCCGAACATACTTTCGCTTAAAATGGGCGAAAATCCGGAAACTACGGAAAGTTGCATGGTCGGCACTCTTCGGAAAAGCGAGGCGAGAGCTACCTGAGGCGAGGCGAACACGGATTGGTTACGTAACCGCATCAGGCTTGAACAATACCCGTTGCAAATCTGTGTCTATTTGTCTGTGATGCACTGTGTACCTGACATGCGGTAGACTACACCACGGTAGACACATACGGTTTTTACTGCAACAAGGGGGTCAAGTGCAGTGTCCATGCTTCCAAATGTTTTGTAATGAAATCGATATTTTCACAGACTACGACATTAATAATCCGAACAATGATAACACAAGAGTGCACCGCCCATATATTCCGAAGGAATTACGTGAATAACTTGCGGAAACAACAAACTCGAAGCTAGTCGCATTACCATGGGTTCCGTAAGCACTGCAAACAGGGTCAGGCGCGACGTTTACAGTGTTCACACTGTCGACATTCAGTCGATATTTGTTCCCGAAAAATAGCGCATCTTCGTCTGTGATAATTTTCTGGGCCTATGTTTTCTTTGAAATAGAGTATAACTTTGAGGAAGGTACGTGTAGACCGACCGAGAGGTCCTCTGGCATGTGCTCCATACTCGAACGAACGTGAACGCTGTGTTTCTCGCTCACGAACGCGACGGACGACTAGCGACTGGAAATGATTGACAACTTGCGCATGGCGAACTGATATTATTCCTAAAGTAGTTCAAAAATTTAAACGCGGAATCATCATGGAAAAATTATTTTATTTTGCAAAAAAACCCCGAATATTTGGCTTGTGCATGTGATAGGTATATCATTCCCTAATATTTTTCTTCGTTCAGCTCGGAAAATACTCGTGACGTAATGACCGTTTCACCACACGTCTTCGACTCGTGGTGACACGGTCATTACGTCACTCGTATTTTCCTTCACTGAACGAAGAAAAATATTAGGGAATATTATCTAAGTGTTAGTGAAATTTCAAACATCCTTAAATTTCCGAGAGAAGTGCAAGGATTCTTAGCCCCACACTTTCGTTTGTATGGCAGGGACCTACCAGTCTATTTTAGGTGGCATTACAATTTGATAAATAACAATAGTCTTGATGGCGACATTTTGAAACAAACTCAGAACCTTTGTAAACAGCGTAGATTCGTTTGAAATGATAAGGTATAGCTTTTCTAATATACAAAGTTAACATCGCTTGCTTATGTTAGAGAACAATCATGATTTTTGTCAATAATTGACCACGAAATGCCAAAGACCTGATTTTTGTCTTTTTCTCTCGTTGTAATATATAGTGTCGTCACTAAACAATCATTTTTAATTAAAATTTAACACCGCCTAGAAAACACGATTGGAACTATTTTGGGATAATTGACTTGTCATATTTTTTTAATTTCTCAAAAGTGTTAGGTGCCGTATAGCTGAATGTTGCAATATGCCAAATTACACATAAAATAATGTGTAATGTTAAAATTAAAAGCAGATGCGATTACCATCGTGTTTAGAAATAGAATGGTACTTCCAAACCTTATAAATAAGTGTGTAGAGCTAAGAATCCTATTACTTTTGTCTGAAGATCGCAGCATTTATTAAACTTAAGTAACTGTATATAATCACATTGTACTTGAAGTAATTTTGTTATTACTAATAACGCTCTGCTTTTCCATGGTCCCTCTGTGGAAGATTGTGGCTTTTGTCATCAAGCACCGTAATTTCCCATTACAGTATCTATATACTTCAGGATGATTGGATCATCTATATAAAAATGTGATACGAATGCGTAAAAGGATGACGACTGGAAGTCAACCGTTTGCTTTGGTACGTAATCAATGAAAATATACTTGCTGTCTCACAGTAAACTTTTCACTATTTTTTTCGATGTATGTAGCTTTGCAAAAATCATGAATTTCTGTAGGTTATATCTAATTCGTCAGAATGAACCGCGTCCGTTGAATAAAACATGTGTCAGGATTGCCCGGTATTCTGAATGAGAAAGGTCGGGTCATGCGAGAAAGTATTTTGGTTCATCAACGAACATATAAATCAGAGAAAGCAGAGGTCAGCCTAATATTGCATGTAATGCTCAGGACGCACTTAGTGGGCCTTTTCTGTAGACGCACTTAGTGTGCTATCGCATTACTGATGAATTGACTATGATTGATTATGCGATAGCCACACCCTCTCGTTTTCCACTGATCACTGATTTTGCAATTAACTTGTTTGTCAGATGTACATTTTCCGTTAATCTTATTATCAAATTGACATTTCAGAGTCAAAACACGTGAGGTTTATTGAGAGTATTCTGACAAGTCCTACATAAATTGTCGAACCCACAAACATTTATAGGAAAATTCTTAAAACAACCTGGCAGACTGATTTGGCCGATGCCTTTAACGAATAATTTAATAATCATGTTGCTGGAATTGACATCCTTGGACAGAAACTTAAAACACTCGATATAAATGATTTACATCATTATGATAAAGATTCCTTGACCAAAGATTTAAGTGACATCCTTATCCGTAATGCAGAGTCTATTTGGGTCACCAAAGATGCATACATTAGATAACGTCGTCCATTCAAACAAAGCCAAGTAACCGTGGTTCGATAAAGTTGTAGAGAACCCAGAAATGGTTTTATTAGAAATATGATTAAGTTGAAAAAAGAACGTTTTAGATACTTTAGTAAAAATCAAACAAATGAACAAAGCTTACAAAAATGATTAAGATTGAGATGCATGTTGCCAACACAGTTTTCTTTTCAATAGTTCTCATCAAAGATGACAAAGAAACCTCCTCATACTATATATCTTTAAAAAGCGAAGACTCTAACGTTTAGTTTTGTAGCAGAAGTTTACTCAAAGGATGAAGTGGGTGTATAGTTGGGGTATAGGCCCTGAACTTCGGTATTAATGAAAAAAGTTAATTTAAGTAAGAAATTGACACTATTTTATGAAATGCAATACTTCCTTTGTAAGAAGAGTGTATGTAGAAAAAAAAACGACTATTTTATTTTGCGTTTTTATTCTCATCTTAAAATGGCAAAGATAGAAAGACTGACACTCGAAAAAAGTGATTAAAATCATGATTAGCAAAAATTAAAACGCCTCTTATTCAAAAGGTAAGAACTTTATTGCTAAACAAAATAGTCGATTTGTTATGTTGCATTTAAAGAAGATAATCAAAATTTTTTTTAGAAAATCGACCCAGCCGGCGTGGATTAAAACTCTTTAGAAAATTTGAAATTTGGAGGAAAGAAGGAAGTCAGAAAATCGGGCGTTCTGCATTGATTTGCATAAATCTACACCTCTGTATCGATCACCTTACGAATGCTTGATAACCTAAAATGTGAACCCGGCCAATATTTTAATCTTTAGGTAAAAGTAATTTAACTTATATGAATATTTATGAAAAAGCGTTTTTTCGAGCAAAATAAGCTGTGTTGGTTGCAGCGACCGCTGAAAGCAGAAGTATGAAATTTGTTATTTGCCATTTATCTAAATGATTTTGAGTACTCAGTTAGTAAAAGTAAAAGAGGCTTTGACCAGCTTTCAAACAATTTGTGCTCTTTACTTAGTGACGAAGATTTTGAAGTGTTTCTGTGTTTTATATGTTAAATTGTCAGCTGGCGACACAATTGCACTTGCGGAATCTGGTGAAGAGTTGCAAAAGCTCTCAACTCTGTTCATACTTATAGTAATAATCGGCATCTTACAGTTAACATTATAGAGAACAAAAATTGTTATTTTTTCGAAGGGTAAGGTTAAAAAAACTCCAATTTTACTTTTGATTAGAATTATGGAAATCTGTAGCGAGTATACATACCTTGGTACAATTTTAATGACAATCGGAAGTTTACAAAAACAGTTACTAAACAAATCACCCGGGCAAGGCGAGCCATGTTCAATCTGCATGACAACTTTTCCCATCACAGACTTATACGTGGTTGCTGTGACCAATCTGGCTGAAATTGGTCATAGCCACCACGTCTATTAAATTCATGAGTTTACTTTTCTTGTTTACGTACATACTTATATCAGATGGAAATCTGAGGATTTGCGATTACATCAGGTTGACAACCCCCACACAAGAGCAATGAATTAAAATTACTCTTTACAAAGCATGCGGACAAATTTGTTGTTCCACACATGCCACTTACTCTTTACAAAGCATGACAAATTAGTTGGTTCTACACATGCCACTACAAATACAACACTAACGTTCATTGGAAAGGGACAATTTGAAGCCGCCTATTAAAGCTCGTGCCCGTGTGCAGTGATATGTTCGTCGGTAACGCTGTGAATGAAACATGCACACAGCGGCCCACACAACATCGTAAGCTTACTATCGTGGTATTTGTACGTGCGTGGTACGTCCGTGATCGTATTTGAGTGCACAAGTTACCGCAGGCTACCACTAACAGTAACTCGCGGTTACTGGAAAAGCCGAGGGTAGCCTAAACTGAATTTTCCTGTAAACGTCTTAATTTTTCTTAAAGTACATCACAGCAACTGGACTGCGAGTCTCCTCTTTGAAAATACATTTGCATTTACTCAATAAAAATATAGGTGAGTGACAAGGTTTTGAGAGGGTGTGCAACGTGCAACGTAGAAGAAGCTGCCCCAAGGCACCGTGTGTCCGCGGAAGCGGCCGGGGTGGTCCGGAAGAGAATAGGCCTTATCTGCCCTATACTGGCCGTTAGGCCGGAAACGAAAACATAAAAAACTGCTTGAGATTCAATGTTTCTAGTGTTTTTTGACAGTAAATAAGGAGAGAAAACCACACTTATGATTGATATTATTCGATGTCATTTTCTTTTTGTCATGTTAGTAAATTTGGCTATATGACTAGAAATAAAGTATCCGACACCGTTCTTTTGACATTGACCCTAAGTGATAGTAAAAAGGATTATCTGTCACAACATAACGCAATGTGCAGCAAAATCATGTCAGTCTGAGAAACCGTAGCCATTTTAATCGTTTAGCTGCACATAATTATAATTTGAGTGTGTGTTTGACTGGTATTTATTGTCGGTAATTCTCTTTTTGGAGGATGTGTTGGCCCTAAAAAGGGCCGTTTTGTTTGTGCCTATGCCTTTTAAAGGATATCGTATTGGAATGGTGAACCACTGAGGATATTTTCAACCACTCCAACCACCCTTTCGTCGGCATAGAACCCAACGTTGCACTCTTGCGCAACGCCACTTCTTTCCAAGTCAACTATCCAAGCATTTTAAGAGGGGTGATCAAAAAGGCCAGAACAGCCAATTTTGACCAACCGGGTTCAAGAACCCGGGAAAGGTGTTAAAAGTGTGCGATAGATGTGTTTACGACATAAAAATTACGAACAGTAGGATTAAGTTAGGTATGAATAATCCAAACTGCCCAGTTTCTGTGTGGGGAAAAGTTGGAATGGAAGACAAACGCTCAACGACTCAACCTCCCAATGGATATTCAGTGTAAATTATTTTTTGACATCAGTACTCCTGTACAGGAGCGAAATCGGGGGTCATCAAAATTTAAAGCAAATGAATATGTTTTATATATTTATTTTAAAAGTCTTTTAAGGGTTAACACTAGAACTGCAAACTGTATGGCAAACTGTAGGGAGCATTGGGTAAAACCAGTATCGATGGAACTATCGAAAAAAGAATGATCAACTTCTGGATACATTTAATTAGTTCGGAGGAGAGTAAATTATCTTGTACTATGTTGAGACTTCTAAAGTCAATGCATTATAAAAACTCCTTTAAGTCAGCCTTGATTGTATAAATCAAAAGCATTCTTGACAAGTGTGATTTCTCAAAAATGTGGTATGACTACAAAAATGTAAACACAAAATGGCTGAAAACATAGTTTATAGCTGAGGATCAAAGATATGAGCATGCAACATTGGCTCAGTGAGGTTCAAAATAATATTCTGTGTATAATCTATCGCCTTTTTAAGAAAGAATGCATCTTTTGAAACTACCTTTGTTAATTTTAACACTATACAAAGAATTAGCCTCACGAAATTTCACAGTGGAAATCATAAGCTCACTATACCATACCGGTACCAAAATGATGCCACTTGTAATTTATGTCCTCTTTATAACAGTGGCGAAATAGGTGACGAAATGTATTACGTTCTTGTATGCTCAGCCCTAAAAGATGGAAGAAAACAATACCTGAAGAGTTATTATTGTGAAAAGCCAAACACTTTAAAGTTTCAGAAGCTTTTTGCAACAAGATTCTCAATTTTATGTCAAGCCAAATTCACCAAATTTCTCATCTCTGAGATTAGTTAGTCTGTTTTATGACTCTTGGTCTTTTTTGTGCTTGAGTGCGTTTTTTTGCGAGTCTTTGTGTATTTTGAATCAATGTCGTACCCTCATCACGTGGGTTAGTCTGTTTCGGCTTTTAAAATTTGTATGTGTTTTGCAGCAATATATTTTTCCTGGTAATTTACTGTGTTCTCTTACTTCAAAGGGGGTCGTAGAGCTAAGAAAGTTATTATTATTATTATTATTATTATTATTATTATTATTATTATTATTATTATTATTATTATTACAAGTTTAGGGGCTATAAGTATTATATAGAAATCTAATAATAGTTCATTGAGGCTGTGTGGGAATTCTGATAAAGAGATGTTGTATATTTTAATTTTATCAATGGGGTGACTTCCCATTGATGCACGTGCAGCGCAATTTTCTTCCATCAAAAGTCACGACTATGAAAAAGATTTCCAATATAAATTCTCTCTCTCTCTCTCTCTCTCTCTCTCTCTCTCTCTCTCTCTCTCTCTCTCTCTCTCTCTCTCTCCTATGAAAAAGATTTCCAATATAAATTAACTGTCTGTCTGTCTGTCTGTCTGTCTGTCTGTCTGTCTGTCTCTCTCTCTCTCTCTCTCTCTCTCTCTCTCTCTCTCTCTCTCTCTCTCTCTCTCTCTCTCTCTCTCTCTCTCTCTCTCTCTCTCTCTCTCTCTCTCTGCAGTGAAATTGCTATGCTGCGACCATCGAACGAATATTTTCCATACATTAGGGGTAATATTAAAAGTTCATTATATAAATCTAACCAGTGTAGTCTGGCAGAGACCCTGCGATTCGCGTTCGAATTCTGTTGGAACACGCGCGCGCCCTTCAGAGGCGCGACGCGATTCCCAGAGCATGCGCAATTGAGAGTGCGTGGCGTGACAGTAGAACGTCTCGTGCTATCGTGTCGTTAGCTTTAAAAATGATGGAATGTCAACAGAAACTGGAATTACTGCAGAGAATACTTTTCAGGATATCACATGTGAGTGTCTAAGGTACCAAGTAGGACGTTTAGGAAATCCTTTCAGAAACTTCATGCCGCGCCTGTGGCCATTTTGTGGAGTATAAGCTTATAAGCTTACGTAACTGCAGCGTAAACAGTATTTCTACTGTACATATTGCCGGAACATATGTGATGGAAATGTTTGCGTTTCACGTCGTTCAATTATTCAGATGGAAATGCCGCCCTCTACTCCAAACTTTGACAGACTTTGGAATGCTAACTCTTGTATAACAATGACGTAATTTAATGGGACGATATTTGTATTCGAGCACGGCTACAGTACAGTTTTTGATTCGAGAACTCTCATCATGTCGGATTCACTGAAACAGTCAGTTGTATGCTCAACAATCCAGAGGGTGAGTCGAACTTTTTCCTATGTCCATGTAGAATTGTGCAAAAATAAGCGAATCCACAGGCCTTTGGCGAATCAATAAATGCGTTTTTCACCAAGCTGAAAGGTGGAAAGATTAATTTTTTTTGTAGCACGTCAGTAGTTTGATATGACTAACGCCCTTCACAATAATACTGGCTATTCCATTGAGCATCGTGCTACAGGTCAAAATATTATTCCTCAGGTTGATATACATATGTAGAGATTTTTATAGAAACTATTCCACAGCTATTTACATTTCTTTATCACTTTTTGCGGTTTTGCGGTTTCCTGTTTTTTGTTAGCCGATTAGCCGGCACACGCCAAAACGACTAGTTTTTGCGGTTTTCTATAATTTTGAGTTGGCACGCGCCAAAACGATTAGTCTATTGCGCTCGTATTTCTGGGCACGTTTAGTCTCACTGTTTACCTCCGGTTGGTTAGCAATCGCAGTTTAATTGACAGCCGATTCTTTATATTTAGGGTAAATTGTTGCAATAAGTGTTTCCTACGACGTTCGCACAAGTGAGAGCCCTATACTATGTCAAGTAGGGTAGTATTATAACGTGATATCTTGTAATATTCCCCCCTTGTCTTGGCCTGCTGGGTTTTCAAAAAGTGTTTAAAGGTATACAGGCACCATGTTCAAATTAAGCCGTTGCTACCATGGAAAGGGATCTAGCTAGTCATAGAGTTTATGGGGTCACGCCAGGTCACACTAAAATAATGCACCACTACATGGTCATAATTTGTCTTCATTATTCTTCCTGGAATGAGACAAACAAATCATTAATTGTCAATCCATAAAATAAATAAGTACCAGTGAATCTTGGGTGCTAAGGGGAATTGGGTTCACAAAATTAATTTGAGATACTAGTAGAATTAATTTTATCACATAAAATTAATTTGAAGCCTGGAGGCATAAACTTAATTTGATGAATGCGAAGTTAGTATTATACTACATAACACTTATTTGAGATGACTGCATGAAACAAAATTAAAAATGCTTGAAAAATTATTTCTGGTCTATATAAAATTAACTCTAACACACTAAAATTAACGGAAAGCATAATTTTGACCAGAATGGCCCCAATATACATTACTTTATTATTATACACCTGCGTCTGCAATCTTTGGAGTTTTCTTCGTACAGTAAATTTCGGTATCAGAGGATGCTACTTTGCCGCGGAGTACAATAACTTTTGGTGTTATTGGACGCTATTTGACCTTTGACCTCAAAACACCATTACGTCAATGCGGGGAAATACTTCTAAACATTGGGTACTTCACAACGTTAGTAGTGGTGAATCAAAAGCCTGTGAATTCGGGTGAAATTATGCTGCCGGCCTACAATTTCTCACACGTACACTGCACTGCGCGGGTTTGAAATTTCGTTCTGAGGCTTAGCGGACGCGCTTAACGCGTTCTCAGTTTGCTCGCGATCGCTCAGTGCAGTGCAGGACGGTCATCCCCCAAAAAGCTTTAATTTTGATTTTTTCGAGGTAAAATTGGATTAAAAAAGGTGTATAAAAATGAGGTTATTCCCAAAATACCGGGATTTATGTCCGAGTACATTTTTAATAGAAATAAGGGAAAAAGGAACATTTTCAATGCCAAAATAGTTACCATGGCAACTTGAAACATTAAAATAAGTCTGGTTTTTGTGTTCTCTGACCCGAACTCCCTCACTAGATAATTTTCATATCAATCAAAGTAACTTTTCATGGGATATTAGAAAAAATGATATTTTCAACCCCTAAAATGGTTACCATGGAAACATGGGGCAGTGATATCGATATCATATTTGGTCTTTTCGACCCAAAATATCCTACTTGTGAAATTTTCACGGAAATTGAACCTATTATTATTCGCGTTATTATTTCTATATAATACTTATATTAATTATTATTATTATTATTATTATTATTATTACCGTCATGGCTTTCAAATGAAAAGTCCGGGAGGCAAGAGCGTTAAAAGTGCTGAAGAAGGCTTTAAACGACATGTACTTACTTAAATGCGTTCTGTTCAAATATGATTTTAAACTGTATGGAATAGCTGTGTACTTTGCTAGAAATCCGTTTTTCTCATTGTGCCCACTTTGTACTCCATGGAACTGTATACGCAGTTGAGAAGTAGTTGATACCACTTTGTCAGGAATCTTACTGCCGCAGAATTTTCCGTGGAGGAAGGTCTCGTCTTCTGTCTGTGAATTGAATATTTTGACGAAATTGCACAAACAGTCGCCATCACCAACATCAAATGTTTGGAAGTCTACCTCAATGGCTTTGTCTTTCTCTACTGTGATGATCCAGCTCATAGATGTTGGTGAAGGATATGGATAAGGATATCCGTAAGACATTATATATCCGCAGCTTGAAGTGGTTTGGACCTGATCGCACATTTCAAATGCCGTGCAGACACCTGGGCAATCTGTATTTGAACAAGAAATTACAAATCACTGATTATTTTTATGCTTTTAGGGTCAGATTTCACGAAATAGTTCATGGAAACATGAATTAGAAACACCTTTCTCTCTTTTCTATGAAAACAAGACAGTTTTTAGAACAGTTTTCATTAGGGAAATTTATGAGATCTCCGATAAAAGTTTATTTTGATGTAGTTTTTGTGCGTCTACGTGGCAACTACTAACATACTCAAGTCACATAGCAAATGAGTAATCGCTGGAGACTAGCCTACAGATCGATCAGCTGATTGCAATTGCCGGGACATGTCTGCATGCCTGTAGAAAACCATAAACCCTCGAGAAAAACGGGACAGGCAACTGCGGTAAAGATCAAAGGGACTTCGGATTAGCACAGTAAGATCCTACTTCCAGAATAATTAAGATGTGTTAATTGGTCGGAGAAGGAATGAGGCTGGACCCAATCGACGCACAACGTCCGGTTCATAGACACTGCATGCTGGTATACGGTAATAATATTTTCGGATTACAAGTTATTACCGATTACCCGTAAGTCAATTTTTAGAAAGAAAAGTGTTACAAATATTTTGAGAAGAATTCGTCAAAATGGTTTTAAAGTATTTTTACATATTAGTAGCGAGATTTAATGCAAATAGAAGTCTACAGTGAGTCAGTATGTTGCTGTTAGGTGACAAAGTTTCGAATACAAATCCGAAAAATCGCTGCAGTTCCAGACTTAACGGCAGTTGACATCGTAGAGTTTTTTACATTCCGCAAGCGTCCGTCTATCTCCAAATTTTCTCTCGTTTTTGCAGTTTTTTAACCGTCGGAATATTTTCTGTGCGAGGAGTACTCCATGATTCGGTAAAGTATGTATGTTAACAACTGAAATTATTGTTTGAAAGCTGTGAACGGCCAAATTAGCGAGGACAGCGTTTAGCTATGTCTAAATGCTTGTCTACCTTGCCGCTTCTGACTCCACACTGCAAATTCTTCTTGCATGAAATATAACCACTTGTTTGTATGTGGCTTGCGGGTGAACCAGTGTGTATATGTTTGAAATATTTCGGTTTGCCCGAAATCCACTAAGATTTTTTGGTTTGAAGTCACGCCACCACAAAGAGTATGAATGGCATGTATTCATACCAATACATAGGTGGCTTATTATCAAGCCCGTCGTGGCATAAGTTTAAGCCGAATGGCTACTTTTTAAGCCTGTCATAATATAATTTTATCACTTTAAATTTGAGCCACTGGCATCGTTGGTTTGTTTATATACCGACAAATTCATTGGCTCATCTTTAAGCCAACCACAAGTGGCAACTTTGTGAGCATGGTTTAAGTTTAAACCATTCAAGCACTTGAAATTAATCGGCCTGTTTTCAAGCCATTGTCATGACAGTCACTGGTTAATATCTAAACCAGAATCACGTCACTACATTGATAACAGCGAGGACGGTGCGCATCAATGCCTGCATTCAGTGCGACAGATTGATTAGCTTTATAATTTTGTCGTACGATACAATTTTTAGGAAGTTTTCAATTGAACAGAAGATATGAACTTGCTTCACAGTAGGCGTATTTGGGTACATGAATATCAAAACAATAATTTGAAGGAATTAATTGACAATACTGAAATAGCGTTGATCGCAAATGACGTCATTTTTCTTCATTAACATGCAAAAATAAATGTCGGATTGTCCGCATTTTCCGAGAGAACAACGAAAGTAAAAAAACCACAATAATTTATGGCTCAGACTATTAACATTGCAACAACAAACTTTGGTCGAATTTCAGGCAGCGATGTCGCTCGCGTACACGGTACAGCTAAGCTTAATAGTAACAAACCTGAAATCTCGATCAACGCTATGGTTGGCATATCCTGATTTTTTATCCCAAGCCACAGCCTTGATCTTGGGATACCGGACAATGCCGATGTATTTTATTAATAAGGACATGTTTGAAACGGATGTTCCATGCCCCTGACGTGTGCCAAAAACATGCAAGCCACATCACAGCTGATGATATTGGGAGCGTGTGTCAATAAAAGTTAACGGTCGCGGTCGTTCCGTGACCTTTGACCGACGGTTCACTCTTTGTAACTGTACGCTTTAACATAGTCCAATTTTACACAATGATTCGCCTAGCCAATGTTAACTTCGTTATAGATATTATATCTCCGTGACATATGTAAGAATTATAGTACATGCTGATTGATCGTACTCTTAAAGTGACCGCTGGCTAGTGGAATCCGCACCCTTTCACTTCAAAGGGAGTGGCGTATGAATTCCTCTGTGGGTACAGATCGCGCGCTAAGCCACAGCCGAGATGCAGCCTAGCCGAGATGGTACTCTACGATCGTCCAACCTTTCCGAACTCCATTCCGAACTGCGGTAGTCCCGTCAGTTTACCTCCAAAATTTCCCATATAACAGTCGACAGTAATGGCTTCCATCACCGATGAAATATGACTTCGGAAGAACATGTTATGTGCAGCCATGGAGAATCTCTGCTACCTCCATGGTACAGCGAAACTATATTTGCGTTCATTCTATGGGACTATGCATGGAGGTAGAAAGAAAGAACCGACGTCTTTGGAAACGAAGGCAAGTAAGCTTTATTCCATGTTATATTCCATGTAAGATGTGCAAAGTCATTCATTTAAACCGGGCTTGAATTTGTTCAAACACGTCGATCGTGTTCCAAAAACATTTCTGGGAGCCGCCATTCCAACTTCCGGTACAACTCCCTGAAACACGGATGCCCTACGCTCAATGTTTATGGAACGCGATCGACGTGTTTGAACAAATTCCAAACCTCATAAACGACAAGGTTAGTGTAGTATAGTGTTTGTCTTCAGTAGTGATAAATCGGTACGACCAAATTCAGCAAATGTAGCATTTCACATCAACACGCCTCGTCCAGTGGGATGCGCTTATTTGGAACTCTACAGGGCCGTCGGCATTGTAGCGCTACTTTCAATAACAAAAATAGACTGTTTCATGGATGATATTTCTTGTTTCTGTTGATAATAACCTCAAACTGGCAACTTAGATGATTTAATACAGTCAGGTATACCTCACAAATCATTTGTCAAAATGACGTAATGGTTGATTCTGTTATTCAAGGCAAATTTATGTTTCCACAGCTTGATTTTAACTTTGGTCCTTCAACATCATTGCTTACACAAATCCTGTGAGCCATCTTGTCATTCAAGACAGGTACATACTAAAGTGATTCATTTTAAGTAGATAACTTCATGTACAAATGTTGACCATTGACTTCCATTTACCGGTAATAGATACTTATTTGTTTCTTTTTCAACAGATGGTCCAGGGCATGATATACTTGATACAGAAAATGCCTTCAGCTCCACAAATTAACAATGGATTCTCTGAGTACAATGTGGAAACAGAATGAAGACTCTGCCCTCAGATATGGTGGAACTCAGAAAGTGAATATAAAAGGTGATCAAATATCGTTGTGTGCAGCGATAATAATCATGTCAGGCATGAATGTTCCTCATATTTCCACATATTACTCTAACACTTTGGGTTTTGTTCAAATTTCAGCTGTTATTACATATCTGTGACGTATCTTTGTCGTAGTCACACAACAGACATGATAAGCATTTACACTTATTATTGTTATAATTTAAGGTTATTCACAGAATTCTGGGATTGATATCCGAGTACATCATGCAGCGGAGGTATGGTCCTCAAGCTATGCGTCTCGGACAATGCCAAATTAAAGCGTACGATGTACGGTATTTTGTGAATAACCTTATTGTTATACACCTTTTTTAGTCCAATTTTCCACAAAAAGGTCAAAATTAAAGCATTTTTGGGGTGCCTGTCACGTACTACACAAGACGATTGCAAGCAAACTGAGAACACGTTCAGTGTGTCGGCCAGATGCACGGAACGTAATTTCAACCTGCGCAGCACAGTGTACATGATAAAAATTGTAGGTCAGCAGCATAATTTAACTCTAATTCACAGGGTTTTGATTCACCACTAGTAACATTGTGAAGTACTGAATGTTTAGAAGTATACTTTTTGTTAAAATTTAAAATCATCTCTCCTTTTTCCTACGCTGACGTAAAGGTTTTTTAGGGCAAATGTCAAATAGCGTCCAATAACACCAAATGTTATTGTACTCTGCCACAAAGTTATTTGACTCCGCATCCTCTGATACCTATGCACCATAGTTTATGATACTGAATCTTAGTCTGATGTATAGAAGTAGAATATGATTAACATAATTTACCATTTTCCTGATTGTTAAACAGGCATCAAACTTGGGTTCTCAAGAGTGTCTTTTGTGGAAAAACTGCAGTTGGACAAATGGTCATGGTTTTGACGTAAGTATTGCTTGTTGAAAAAATTTGTTACTATAATTCAGTGCAAATTAGTAAAGGCACATTAGCTGTAAGTTTTAGCAATTTTCAATCTTCATTTTTGTGTGTACAAACTGCAGTTTCGATAGCTATATAACAGTCTCTTGAATACCAATATTCTGCTTGACAATGTACTGTGTACATGTTTAACAACCATTGTTGTTGTTGACAAATGAATTCTATACACCCTTTGCGCCTGTCGCCAAGGGGCATGGAACTATGGGAAAATACTAACCGGAAGTGTGGTAAAACATACGACGACTCCTATACTTTAATACGGAAAGGTGCGATTTTCGAGCAAAAAAAGTGAGTGAAATACGAAGTGCATATTTATGCTACAACAAGAAAACACCTAATGGTGCATGAGACTAGCTCTTGGTAAGTGTTCGTGTGCATTGTGTAGCTCCGTAATATTTTATAACTGTAGATATCGGCGATTTTCGGCCTGCGAAGCGGCCAAGTTGTAGACTCAATATGAGAGCGGGTGACGTGTGTCACACTGCCCTGCTGACAGTAGCGCTGGTATGTTGACCGTGTACTTCCCGTACCCAAGGGACCCGTAGTAGCACAGCGGAAACAAATTTTCCCGAACGTTCAATTTTTTTCAAATATTTCAAAAAAACAACAACACAGCAATGAAAATAAAAGTAAAAAAGTATGAATTCGTTAAATTTTGAATTTTTTACCTGTAATTCTGAAGATTTTGACGTACCGGCTATGTTATGCCGTCATACGTTGTACATAGCGCAGTAAAAGTCTACAGCTTGCCCGTTTTGCCTGTCAAAAATCACCGATATCTACAGTTATAAAATATTACTGTGCTAAACAATGCACACAAACACTTACCTAAGCTAGTCCCATGCACCACTAGATGTTTTCTTGTTGTAGCATAAATATTCACTTTGTATTTCACTTTTTTCGCTCTGAAAATCATACCTTTCCATGTTAAAGTATAGGTCGTATGTTTTACCGCACTTCCGGTTAGCATTTTCCCATAGTTCCATGCCCCCTCGCGACAGACGCAAAGGGTGTATTCCAGACTGAAATTTGATGTTCAACAATAACAATGCTAAATATAGACATATGAACTGGGTTGATAATGTTTGTTGGACATTCATTATGCCATAAGAAGTAGAACAAGACACTGTAGGTTTTTGCACAAAGTAAAACTACTTGGAAATTGCAAATAGTTACAGCTGATTGAGCTTTCAACATTCTGGAATTGATTTCTGTCAGATTCAGTCACGGACTTCTGTGTAACACTACACTGGAAAACTCGTACAACCCTGTAACCTTCTAAAGCTGGTTCAGGGGTGTACACACAGCTGTACCAACCCTGAGAAGCAACAGAGACTACCAGCTAATATTATATAGGGCTCAGCCCTGGGTGTCGCGCCAGACGTTGAGATTAAAAACGTTATTTGTATCTATTCATGATTAGTAATCATAAAGGATAAAATAGAATTAATTGTTACTTTCTTTATGCGTTTGTACAAGTATGAACGGTTTACCCTCTGATGACAGTTCACGTACACGATGTCAGACCCTATAGGTATAGATTTTCTGTTATGTGTAAAAAATTTGACATAAATTTGCAATTTTTACTATGATTACTATCTATTGTGTTTAACAAGGGACGTATTGTGCCATCATTAACTTCGCAATAGTAACTGTTCTGCCGAACTTCCGATATTGTTAGCTTAAAACCAGCGTTACTTCTAAAAACGGGTAAATTTTGCACATACATGTAGTTATTTACACAGAGGGCGCCTTTCTAAGATTCAATCCCAGCATTCTTTGCGAATGTTCTTGTTCATATGCACGAGTTTTCTCTCTTCTTTTAATTTTTAGGCGTGATAAGAAATTTTGTATCAGCGACAGGGTGGATAATAATAATTACTCGCTAATAAAAAAGATATATTTTATTAATGGCATGTTATAAAATAATACATGTAGAGAGCACGTTTCGAATTTGTTTATTTACGAGCACTCAAAAAAAATGGCGGCGCCCACGAAAGAAGGGTACACTTCCGGTTACTCGAATAGTCTATTATGAATACGCGCATGCGTAGTCAGTAAGCCGCTGGCGCGACTATTAAAATCACATCCCCAGTATAGCATAGTCAGAAAAATAACTAGCACAGCTGCATTTCACATCCATGTACCTAGTGTGTCAACAGTCCAGTACAATAGTTTTGCAAATAGTACATGCAACATGGGTTTGAAAAAATGAACTTGAACATTTGCTTCCAAATCAACCCTGTAGAAGCAACGTGTACAGTTCTGTAATGGGGAAAATTCCAACATAACTGGTACATGAATGTCTGCATAGGCACAATTGCACTGTGTGTTTACAATAAGGCTGGTACAGGGAGGTAAGCTTTTATGTGACCAGGGTGAAAAGGGGCTAAAAATTTCAACAGGGCTGGTATGTGGATGTGTTCATCACTGTGCCACAAATGCTGAACCACCGGCCCTGGTACAGGGAGGTGAACAGCTTTTCTGGTACATACATATAGTGCTAGGCACATTACATACCTACAGCACACATTCCTATATCAGGGCTGTGTGAAAATGACCCCTGCTACAGTGTTGTCAAGTACATAGGTGGTACACAGATGTGCTCCTCAAAGCTGTGCTAGGATGTTGTACAAGGACATGGCCATGCCAAATCTGCATTTGTCAATTTGTTTCAAGATATAAAGGCAAATATGGCCATCAAACACACTCCCATTCACATGAATCATATGTTTACTAGGTAGATTAAGGCTTAGTTATGTTGTTCTGATCAACATTAGTCACAACTAAGGGGCTTCCTTCCAGCGTTTTTGTTCTGCTTATCAACTACAGTTTCCCATTCAAGTCATTGAAACATGATGAAATCCCAAGTTAAGCTACTCAGTACAGTATGTACATGTAGCATTGTTATTGCTGAAAATCTGATTTAGGGTCGGTCAAGAATTCATTTGTCAATTATAAAAATGATCAAATATACAGGCTGTGTTTAAAACATAATACTTGGCATTTTAGTATGCTGTGGAAAGTAGGCCAAGAAACTGTAATTGATAAACAGCACTGAAATCCTGAAGAAGTTCCCGGTAATGGAGCCTCATTTACTTATTTCAAAATACATACATGAGAAGTATATCATCAATGATGAGGGTCGCATAGCCAGAGTGATAAAATGCTTTCTCAAAGGCCTACTAACTTCTTTACAAGTCTCAAAAGGACATTGCACTGTGACTCTGATATATCTTGCCTTGTAATAAATTCATTTTGATATTCTTGAATTGAAATTCATTATCATGAAATTCACACCATAGTTTTACACAATTTTGTCAGTGCACTGTTGCAGCAAGCCTATGACATTGACAATAACTTGTAAGAGCTATCTTTGTCATGCTGAGAGACTTGCCCTGAGCAGTCATGTCAGATTGTTGATGCACCAAGGAAGACTTGATAATCGGTTCCAGTAGTCAAATATGTGTTTAAAAACATGACTGTAATTTAGAATGCTACCAATGAACATTCCGATATACATGTACAAATTCCCTAAACATACCAGTTTCTAGGCCTTGCCCTCATTGTACTAGTAGCTGGGCACTAAGTGTTTTACCAGGAGCTAATCTTGTACCTCAAATTTTGAATGTTTGCATCTTTTATATTCCAGGATGCTGGAAACTCGCATTGTGGACGAGATACAAAGTAGCAGCCCTGTTTAGGTGTGCTCGTCTATGTTTGTACCTCAAATTTTGAATGTTTGCATCTTTTATATTCCAGGATGCTGGAAACTCGCATTCTGTGGACGAGATGCAAAGCAGCAGCCCTGTTTAGGTGTGCTCGTCTATGAAGGAGCAAGCAGTTTGTGTTGTTTCTTGAAGGTGTTATATTCTGCAGCATGGAAAGAGACAATGTTGTGCTAGGTTTGCTTAGTTATGTAGGGTTTCAAACTTTGATTACATCAGATGTGTGAAAGGAACATTTCAATTTGTAGAGTACTTCTGGCTTGACAAAGCTGGGATGTGAAGTAAATGGGCTGACAATTATGAGTGGTCTGTAGTGTACAGGGGATTTCCCAGTGAAACAGCGAGCAATTTTGCATCAGATGCATGAGGTAAACTTTATAACATCACATTATGTTATCAGTATGATTTTACAAGTAGCATTCATAAGAATGTCATTTTTGGTATTCCCTTGTAAGTATTAGATTTAATTATGTTGCAACAATTACTATTTCATTTCTTGTAAATTCCAATAAATATTAGTCTGAAATTCATTTTGATGATTGTTGTTGTTTATTTTTTAATGTAGCTTGCAGGATTTCTAACTACTTCAGCTGTTTTTTGTGTTTCAGATTTTTTACAGTCCTGCTTTGTGAAGCTCCATTACAAAGAGGACACAATAGGCCATTCCATTGGATGAAAATCCTCCCTGTGTCTGAAAAATTTGAAAAAATCCAATTTAAATGGTCAGAAATAATTATCTCCCTCCCCCCCCCGCAATATGATTCATATTGAACTGGTTTGTCAGCAAGCCATACAGAAGCCTTAGATTGGCATGCCTGCAAGCCAGCTTGTAATGGCTTGTTGGTAAACCAGAGGAAGCCTTAAAGTGGCTTGCCTGTAAACAAGAATTAGTCAGATATTGGTTTGTCAGTAAGGCACATTTCACTAATATTAGCTTATCTTCAAACCAGATGGAACCAGAATTGGCTTACTGTTGAGCCAGAGAAGTGTGATAGTGGTTATAAAAAGCCCCTGTTCAATATTATCTGGTATATGGGCAAGCCACAGTATCTTAAACATGGCTGGCTAACAAGCCTAGTTCGTATAATAGTGGATTGCCTGTAAACCATTCTTTAGTACTAACTGGCTTACTGGCAAGCTGAAGTGATCTTTACTTGGCATGTATATGCCGTATCAAAACCCAAACTGGCATGCACAGAAACCAGACTTGGCATGCCAGAAAGCCAAATATAAGCGAAAATTCACAATTCGAAACAATCCGTTTACTGACTAACAAGCCGTTTTATTTTTGGCTTGAATTTAGCTGGCCGGCAAACCAGAAAAATTTGCAGTGCACCAACCGTTGTTGAGTCCCGCTTTATTGCAAGTTTCGCCTGACAGCGGAAGTCAGTATTAAAACTGTATTTTCTTGTAATTTACTGGTGTAGATATGTGTAGAATATCCGAAATTTGGTGTTTCTTTTGGCTAAAACAGTACCAAAATGTGAAAGGTCGTGTACTTGAGCTCCGATGGAGTAATGATTTTGTATACCCTGATTTTCGTCAAATTATGCGTGACAGATGAAATAAAGGTCAGATTTTCGTTTCGCAGGACTGGTGAAGTGTAGACCTGTCTAACTTGTAAATGATTTTTGTTATCGGATATTTTTATGGTAGGGAATATAAACGTAAGATGTCGATACCTAGCAAGAGTTTTCTAGCGTCTATTGCTAAATGTACACTGTTTTTATCGTCTGGTGTTTTCCTGTTGGCTTTGGCTTGAATCCAAAATGTGATCTTCATCGTTACGAAAACATTCACCATGACTGGTATCAAAAAACTTTCAAAATTCTCTGTGTCATTACTCGGAACGTGCCATACAAGAACAAAGTGTACATAATATTCACAATGTCAGTTTGATCGTTAATGTGATTAAATGTAAGTACGTAGTTTTGTTGAGGGGACCGCTTGGCAAATGAACTTAATATATTCCAATTCCAAGGTCTATGAGAAAACAAAGGCATCGTACTTCAAGACTCGCTTCGCCAATAACGTGCAATCGGTTCGCAACTGCAAATACGGAATAGTACAGAGCTGTCAAAGTTTATTCGGACTTTAAAAGACGAGAGCCAGGTTCTTGAGTCTTCCTGTCAATTATTGAAAAAGCATAAAGTGACTTCCAAATGTTCATATAATGTTGGTTGCAACAAGATTTACATTAAAAAATTGCGTTCACAATGCTGTACACAGCGAGGCTTGTATGTTTTCTCAAGACAATATATAGAATGACCTCAGTAGCCCAGCGTACGATGCTGTGTATTTCCAGCATTATACAGTAGTGGACGGGAGACAGTAGGCCTACAGCGCCGTGCTTGGAATACACGGTATCGTACGCAGGGCCATGGAGCTAAAAAGTACAATTGGAGGGCTAAGAAAACCCTTGCTAACTGCAAGAATGTAGCCCATGGGCACTGCGCCGGCTTTTCTGATGTGCCGGCCCGTAGCAGCCAGCGCCGCACAGCCAACACATCACAAAGATTGTGCAGGGCCCGTAAGCTGCAATATTTGTATCCAGACCCTGGCATGACTAATGCTAATACACGCATAGTGCTGACGTTTGTGCTATAGAAGTGCATTTGAACTTTCCAGTTTATTTTGTGTTAGTATCTAGCCACAACAATTATTGTGGTATTTCTATCAGGTTAGATCACCACTGATTAGTGCTGCTCGTAGAAAAAAGGACAGGCGTCGACCATACAACGCTCATTCATTAAGGCATTGTGGTCAGCTGTGCAACCGACTTTGGCGTTTAGTTAAGCGAATAAAGACACAAGTATAATACTGAAATCTTGGTGCAATAAACTCATGCATATGATGAGTGAAGGTATGTGTGGGTATTTGAGTAAAAAGGCGACAATTCTTGGTCTTTGGCTTTCCACAGGACATTCGTAGCAAGGAGCATGATGGTACATAAGAATGAATACAACGGATGTGTTTACGGAGAATTAGAAATGATCAGATATTCCAATTCACAAGTCAATCAGTGACACTCAGCCGTCAGAGTACATGCCATTCAATAAGGATGGTTTGGAGGTAGGAGGAGATCCTTGCTACCACCATGACTGTTCCTTATTCCGTTGTAAATGCTCGCTCGCTGATATGTGGACGGAAATCACTGATAATTTATGATCTAGCATACTGGAAACGTATAGGAACATCGTGCGTCGTTACCGATGCGACGCATGCAGCCGATGTAGTACCATTTTGGTTCCCTGCTGATCGTATCCCTGCGTATCGGCGGACGATCCAGTTTAGTACTTGATCATCAAAAGCCAAAATAGATAAAACGTAACCCTGAAGACAGCTAGACCACTGTATAGTATTTATTATCTTTCTTACTGTATGATTTTGAAGTCGCTCTCATCATAGTATCGTTATCCTGTAGGCTATACATATATAATATTGTCATTCGCATTTAATGTATAAAGTATTATATTTCTAGCATAATAAACGGAGTGTGCACCTTTGAAAATTACACATTTTATACTGTCTGTCATGTGTTATTTAGGACGTCAGAAGAGCACACTAAATGACAATCATGCGAGAGTATGCTAATTCTGAATTCCTGAAGCGCCATAAAGTAAAAACTTCGCATGGTTACCTATTTAATTCAATTATCACAGTACAGGCTTTGTCGCCGAACTACATATTGTGTGTTTCAGCATATTGTAGATAGACAACAGAACACTGCATTTGATAAATTGCCCAGAAATATTTAAAATAACTACGACGGTTGCAGCTTCTGATCCATTACGAAGCCTACTTGATTTAATTTCCGTGAAATCTATGGCATTCATGCGTTTTTAGATTTTTTGTTTTACACAGAAGTTATTAAACGCGACAAAACTGTTCTATATTTTCTTGAATTATCACTAACACTAGAACAATTAATGGTTAATGTTATTGATTTTTCATGGAATACTGGGCTACCTGGCCTTTGGTTTCGGAAATGTAAAATGTGAAAGGAGCCAAAATACTGTCGACCCCTCCCCCTTTAAGAGCTAAACTTCCAAGTCCCTTCTCCTCTACCCCCAAAGATTTTTCGAAACCTCCCTTCCTAACTTTTTTGTGAACACAGCCCAAGAATCTCTTGTATTTTGTCACGAGGGTTGTAATCGGTAACAGAAGAGAATTTACAACTGTAGCTGCTGATGTAATCCTGGCGAAGCATAGGCGGGGATAAGATCGGCAGGGGATACAAATTTAAATTACACTGCACCGGCCATGACTCCACTTGAGGCCTTGCCATTTAATCAAAACGCCCCTGTGCACCATGCAGAGCTAATATGTCGCATTCAGCTGATTCTGGAATCGCTCACAGCCCGGCCCTCACATGCCATTCGTTGTGACTGGTGAAGCCCTATTCTCTGTGAGCTGGTGCAGCCTGCTAAGCTGGCTTTGGAAGCGCAAGGCTCTTGTTGAGCCAGGCCATAAAAGTGCGCAGCCAGTGAGGCTCTTTGAGACAGTGCCCGATACTGTCTTGGCAAAGCAAGCGGCCCGGGCAAGCGACCACTCTGTAATATATTGTATCAGACTCTAAGGTTGCAAGACCACATGTATGTTGCTGAGGCAGAACTTCAAATGTCACTTTCTTTTGTGTGCTCAGAAAACACTTGCTGTATGTAGCAAACATGCAGTCCATGGTTACGTGTAGTTCGATACGCAGCGCCCGCCGTGGTATGCATTAGAAAAGGGATATACCTTGGTGGCCACTGTATATCGAAGTGCACTTAACTCTATTATAATCCCTCCAAAAAAGGGAAAAGTCCAAACACACTTCAAAGGACAGGCACCACTTCATGTGTATTCTTTGGCGTTATCACTTCCAAATAAATAAGCCTAGTTGTGTATGTGCATCATTTTGAGCACCACGTTCTGTATGTAAATCTAGTTGCGACTTTAAGTACATTTAGACAGTAACTATCTTGTTTCGAAACGAGGATACACAATTTCTCGAGTCCATATATCCATGTCGAGCTAAATGTACAATTTTCGAAGTAAATCGTGTAAAACTTCCCATCCATCTCCAGGACGAGTCTGACAATGTAAATTTTGCAGCAGTATAAAATAGAGGTTGTATATAAAATTTTGCAGCTGTATAAAATCGCGGTTGACTGCGAAACTTTTGCAGCTGTATGAAATTGAGGTTGAGAATTACAAATGAAAGAGAAAAAATTACAAATGGAAGCAAAGGAAAGGCAGGAAAGATTAGAAATGGAAGAAAGACAAAGAGAGAAAGAATTACAAATGGAGGAGAGACAGAGAGAGAACGAGAGAGAGGAAAAAAAGGAAAGAGAATTAGCAGAACGCCGACTACAGTTAGAAATGAAGCGTTTAGAGCTTGGGCAGGCAGGAAAATTCTTCCCTTCTGACAATTTTGACATCACTAAGCATTTCAGGTTAGTTTCCACCTTCCAAGGATGTTATAAATATTTCCTTCATTTTGCGAAAATTGATCAGAGTCTGAATTGGCCTATGCTTTTGCAGAGTGCTTTGGTGGGTAAAACCAGAGAAATTTACATTAAGTTGTCAGTAGAGCAGGCTTCAAATTATGATTCTGTGAAGGAATTAATTCTCAAGGCCTATGAGTTGATGCCTGAAGATTACCGTCAGAAATTTAGGGACTGTGAGAAGGCGAAGGATCAACGTATGTTGAATTTTATGAAAAATGAACAACTGTTTGATCGTTGGTGTTCTTTTGAAAAGCTCCGTTAGAATTACGAAACATTACGACAACTTGTTTTGATTGAGGAATTTAAAAGGTGCATTTGGAGTGATATAATGAATAAAAGACCGATACATTGGAGGTTGCTGCACGTTTGGTCGATGATTATTCATTGACCCATAAATTCATTTGTCAGCAAACCATCCCAGTCCTTTTCATACAGAAACAATGCAGGGAAATTTAACTCCTTCTCATCCAAGAATTTCTCAAAGGAGAGTAGAAAATCAAAGGCAACAGTTCGCAAAGTTCAAGTAACACTCCTCGATCATCAGATCCTAAGGCTTAATCTCTTTCTGGCAAACAGTTTGTACACTTTCATGTAGCTATTGTAAGAAAGAAGGCCATTTAATGTCAGATTGTTTCAAGTTGCAAATAAAAAGTGAAGGTCAAAGTGGTCAAAGTCGATGTCAGCCAACAAGCTTTATTTCTTCATAATCTCAATTAGAGTCTAATAATGTGTGCAACACATTTTCCGAGGTTAAACCCCTCTTGTTCCCAATTATGAGGTCAAGGTCAATTCTCCTCAAGATAGCATTACGGGTATTTTTGAACCATTTATTCATGTTGGTTTTATATCACTTTCTAGTAATTTGTCTTCCTCTACCCCTGTCAAAATTTTAAGAGATACCGGGCTTCCCAGTCTCTTTTGTTGGCAGATACCCTGCCATTTTCTGAAAGTAATTTTCAGGTTCTAAAGTTCTTATTAAGGGGTAGATTGTAATAACTATATTCCTGTGCCTCTCCATAATGTCCATTTGTCTTAGGACTTTGTTTCTGGACCTGTGACTTTACGTATTAGGTCTTTTGCAGGTATTCACCTTCTTCTTGGAAACGACCTTGCTGGGGACAAGGTCATTACTAATCCACTTGTGACTGATAATCCTAGTTTAGATCAGAATCCAGAGCCAATTGAGGAGGAAATTCCTGCTATTACTCGAGCCATGTCAAGGAAAACTTCTGAGAATCAAAATATTCCTAATGTTGACTTAAATGACACCTTTCTCAGTCAGGTGTTTGACACGGATCATTCCGTTATCCCTCGTTGATTTGAAGCTTCCAGTAAAACTTCTGCTGACCAATGTCAGACATTTTCTAGATCAAATCTCATTGCAGAACAACACGAAGACCCAGATATTTTGTATTTGTTGACAGGGTAGATTATAAAGGTGACACTTCAGATAGTTCTGTTTCCTATTATACAAAATCTAGTATTCTCATGCGTAAATGGAGACCTCCAGATGTCTTGGTTGATGACGATTGGGCTATAAAACATCAAATTGTGGTTCCAAAGCCCTGTCGTGCTGAAATATTGCGCCTGAGCCATGAAACGCCCTGAGCTGGTAATTTAGCGGTAAAGAAAACTTATCATAAAATTCTAAGTCACTTTTATTGGCCTAATCTCAGGCAGGATGTAGCACATTTCTTTAAAACTTGTCACACATGTCAAATGGTAGAAAAGCCAAATCACACAATTCCAAAGTCCCCTTTACAGCAAATTCCTGCATTTCAAGAACAATTGAGTAGGATACTAATAGACTGTGTTGGGCCCCCTACCAAAAACAATATCAGGAAATGAATACATGTTGACGATAATGTGTGCATCTACTTGGTTCCCAAAAGCCATACCACTGAGAAATGTCAAAGCAAAGACTACAGTGAGAGCTTTAGTCAAATTTTTCACTTTATTCGGTGTCCCTAAATGTGTCCAGTCCGATCGCGACTCCAACTTTATGACCGGAATTTTAAACAAGTAATGTAATGTTGAAGTTCACAAAAGGTGAAACAACCTTGACAAACTGCGGCCGATTTCAATGGGTAGCAGCGCCGGTCAATTTGACAGGTCGTTAGCTACCAATTAGCCTCCCGGGACAACAGTTTTGTCCGTATACGTTGGTCTGGTAAATCAGTGGTGTGGTCTCAGCCGATTCCAATAAAGTTTACTGGTCGTCAGCTACGATGACCTACAAATATGCCTGCCGGGACGACAACATTCCGCCATTCTCACTTTGGTAATGGCCTTGCCGTCTTGTCAATCGTTAAAAGTAGGGCAAACAATGAGATGTTTATTCCGTTATTTTTTTGCTACAAAAGTCACCGACTTGCGGATAAAGAAACAAAGTTTACCCGCTAAAAATTTATGTAAAAGAAATTTCAATTTCATTGGCATCGAATAGGTTATGTGCCAGATTGATAGGGTATCGGCAAAAATCATAGGATATATTGGGTCCGATACGCTTAAATCCTTAGGGAAAAGCATTGAGATAAAAGATTAATAAATAATCTACGAAAATTGGAAAATAAATGTACTAATTGCGTTGTTGTAACATTTTGTAGAAATTTTCACCATAGTTCCATCTCTTTGTTTTGTCCCTATTTATCTATTTCACTCACCATATTTTATCAGTTTTTCAATGCGTTATTTAAATATACCCCCTAAATCGACTGTAAAGTAAAAAAACTGACTTTAACCTTCCTGTAACTTCAGCATCATGTGCCCTAGGGCGTAGTTCAAATCGTAAGTAGTATATTGTCAAACACTCGAAAGACTGAGTGGTAGGCCTGTGTCACGATAATACAAACAAAGTGTTTGTTTTATTGACCTTTATTTTTCATCATTTACCGTAAGATGAGAAATAGAGGGGAAAGAAAGCTGATATAAGACACATACATCCTATTGAGGTAAATCTCGCATTTGATAAGGAAAGTCAAGCAGTGCGACGCGTGATGTTGTTACGTTGTGACCGTTTTGTCAAGGGTCAGTGATTGGCTGCAAGAGGTAGAACGTGTCCCGTTTGCTACTTTATGTAGTCTCAGCGCCAGTCGCACATGTCAATCAAAGCTCATTGAGAGTCTCAGGTACGGACTCAGATCAAGTCGCATTAGGTGTTTACTAATAACAGTCTCTAAATCGCAAATTGGGTCGTATTTAATAGAATTTTCAAAGTTAGAATCTCAGATTCAATCTCACTTCCTATTTATCTGGGGTCATAAATATCTGACTGTATACCATATCTGACTGTATCCGATCTTAATCTCCAAAAGCCTGTTTTTGAAGAGAACTACTTTTTAGTATCTGAGTATCAAAAGTGTTTATTTCTTTACATAAGGACCATAAATGCGCAGTTGAATTATCAGGTATCACGGCCGCCTGCAAACATGCGCGTCATGAAATCATGAACATAATAAAATAAATAACAAGCCTGATCACTGGATCACTTGATGTGCTTAATGATTGTTCTGAAATATTCTTCAGGTTTGTTTCTTTCAGCGGTAGCTATTTTATACACCAATTATCACCATTCAGAAGGTATTCCCCCACTAACACAGAAAATCTGCACCAATCAATCTCTACGCCATCCGACCAAGCATTGTTATTGACATTTCCGGCATAAAAGTAACAATTAAGTAACCAGTCAAATCGTCTTGGAAATTCCACGCATGTCAGTTATTCTTTCAGAACTTCATTAATCATGAAAGTGACCATTTAGTTATTTAGAGCACACTGACAGAAGTCTTATTACATCAAGACATCAAGCTCGTTGCTTGTTTATGCTATTAACATTTGCAGTCTAGCATGAAATTGTTGATTAACAGAGTTTAAGTTATAGATGGTCGCCTGGTTGCCTTGTTGGATCGGATGACAAAGTATATTGATGCGCATTGATGTGCTGTATTGCATTCATTTTTTTGCGCTGTCCTTATACTAAGTTTGATATAAATTGTTCCTATTATGTCTGAGAAACAGAGAAACAGCATGGCTGTAGACGGATTCATGGATAGACCGACCGCTACCCAATATATATATATTATATATATATATATATATATATATATATATATATATATATATATATAATATATATATATATATATATATATATATCAAATCATCGTAAATGAAAAAATCTATAAAATGAGACGAAGAAAGTACACAAATGACACAAAATGCTGTCTGAAAGTGGATTTGTGACGGATGGAAAAATAATATTAAGAGCACGAATTTTTCTTCTATCTTCCAGTATAGCATTAGAAGAATTTACCAATCAATCCCTACCAAAAGAATTTGACGCTCCCTAAGTTCTTGATCCTGTCGAAAGGTTTAGACATCTACTTCTTATTTACCATAAAAATAGCTATACTTATCGACTTGTGACGTTTATATTGCTCTGTAAGTCATTGATGAAGAAAATATATTAACACATACCCGTAGTCGTGTATGAGGCGGTAAAACCTCCTCCAACATCGTCACCACTTGCATGGAATACAATCGTCAATTCATTCGAGTGTGATACAAATAGGGGACTTTCTTCATTGATCCACATAGCTTTTTGTACAGGTGGCTTTCACCGACGACTGAATCGTTATACAAGGCAACGTAATTTGAACACATATTGCTGTCTCCATTCCCAGGCACATCAAAATATGTGAATGTGAGCTGAATAAACTTATGCTCTGGGACAACGATAGTCCATTTACAGTAGCTATTCGGATAGAAGTGTTTATCACCGGTGAAGAAGTTGTTTAAGTGAATGGAACCGTTGCCGTCAACCAGAAAACCCGGCGACCCACAGCCAGAACATTCCTTATCGTCACACACTTTTAACAGAAAATAGAATTGTGAAAGACATTGAAACGTTTTCCCTAGTGCAGTTTCGTCATTTCTGAAAGTGATATGAACACATATATTTTTAGGGCATTTTACGAAGCCACAGGTTGTACATCGTCGTTCAAATAGAAATGTTAACTGCTAAATGTTTTTGCCCTGGCAAGTCGATTAGTTGATTGCGCAGACAATAAACTAATCTACGTCACACGTTTTAAACCTACCCGCTTGTAACATTGCTAAAATGGGCAACTTCATTGCAACTGTTTCAACTTCAAAGAAGACTTCGCTGCCAACAAGGGGATGGCCTGAAGTAGAAGCTTTTAAAATGTTGCGCGTAGAACACTCAGAACAATTGGAGCAAATGTCGTCTGTAATTTGTAGATAACACGAAGTATGGCAATATAGTCCTGTAAATAGAACACAATGAAAAACGTATAAGTCGGTAATCGTCAGCGATAATATTCCTATGTAAGAATGTTTTTCCGTATATGCTCATGTAACTTAAACTCAAAGAGACTTGTCGAGCGTAACCTTATGCGATCACCTTGTGAGCTTCATAAATTTTCATCGTTCACAATGAATTTTACCATTATCATTCGACGCGATATCAAACATTTGTCACTTGCAGTCTAACCTCTCTACGTACCGGACAAAACTATTCATTTGACCTTACAACAAATGTTCTAAAATACTGGGAATGCATTTATACCTCTCACATCATCAAAACACGCAGTAAATAAACCACATGAAAAACAAATGTGAATGTCGAGAAATGATTTTTGCTGAGCAATTTTTTCAACTGAGTGAGAGGAATTTTCATTCAGTAAGCCTAGTTGCAAATTCATATATTGCAAGTGAACACATGTCATGTCATGCCCATTGGGCAATCTGAAAACACTGGTTCCGGTTTGGATTGTAACATTAATCCTTACTAGGTGTAGATTAATGTTACTCATAACCTGATTTATCTCCATATACATCCTTTGCTCGTGATTATTCATTACGCTACGCCTTTGGGACAATGCCTCTGTTGTATGATATACTCGGACATAAATTCAATTTTTGAAATCAACATATGTCAATATGCGTTTGAACTAGTAAGTATGAAAATATTTGCAAAAATGAATATTTCTGGATCACACTTCTACCATATACAAGTTATAACATGCTTCGAGCACATTAAGGATCGGATGTTCTTGTAATAATATATCCCATCGATTGCATTAAAATGTCCAAGACTTCGGAATAATCATTCGATAGATGGACAATTGTAAACTCAATATTAATTATAGTAGACCCTATTGACCAATTCACAGCGATGTGCTCTGAATCCAGAAATAGGATGAAACCAATTTCCAGTTTAAATCAGTAAAGGTTCCTTGAAATGTCATCTAACTTAATTATCAAGGTAAAGCCAATCAATAAGTCACACATTGAACAATGAAGACAATTGTAATAAAAATAAAGACTTGACTGATAATATATAATGTTCTGCAAGGTATTTCAAGGACTAATACATACTACCATCCAACCAACCAAGAAGTTATTTTGTTTAAATTCCGTCCGCAATATAAAGAGTAAACCAGGAAGTTCATTGCGAACTTGCTCCGAATTCAAATTAACTAACTGAACAATCGACCAGTTTCCACAGTCAACCAGTGAACGCAAATTTATGCATTCACGATTTTACGAAAATCAAAAGTCTTATGCTTTTGAGAAATTACAGTTGGACTAGATGTCACAGTTTACAGTCAACGAGCACAGACCAGTTTGAATAAGAGTCTAAGTCAAATTTACGACTCTACACGGACCAGTTTAAATGTTACAAACTGGGATGATCATTTCTATTGTGAAGACTGGACAACTTTTAAAAGTTCAATTATGTCATTTTAATATGGCGTTACCTCAGATGAAAGTTTACCTAATAGTCAGGTTTACGATATCAACTTGTTAAGCCATGAATTTTTCCCTCCAGAATTAGCCTAGATCCTGTTAATAGTGTCAACTAATGTTCATTTCAAATTTTGAAAATCCCAAAAATACTATTCGGTCAACGAACAAGTTAATGGTATTAATTTATTGGTAAAGGTAGTTCTGTTATGTTAAGACCGTATTTTATCTAAAGCACTGTTTACAGCTGTTACTATACCATTTTTTCGTGGTTAAATTGTTTCCTCTCGCGAGCTCGCCTTGGTCTGCTGAGAGGTACTGGGAATCTTCTAAGTATTGACTACAAGAGACGTTATGAGTTAGAGTTGTCACTACATAGACATTATTTCCTGGTAGACAAGCTTGACAGTTGCCATTGCCCAAGATACGCTTCTCCCATTATCTAAATATATCAGGTTACTCGTTATTTTCCATTGAATTCTCTTTTTGTTGTATTGTCCTACCTTTACTCTTTTTTGGTGTATATCTTGTATTGTTTTAGAATCAGATTTAAATGTTGTCTTTAATTTGGGCTTTTGATTATACAATAGACATGAATTAAAGAGAAAATGATATAGCCAATCATAAACAGCAAGAAAAAAACTCTGGATCGTACATTTACAAGTCAGAAATAATATTTGCACTCACTGTAACACGTTGCAAACGCATCACGTGAAATTATCAGGCTCCTTCATTAAAGAGGCAATCCCACTTCGTAAAATTTTTAAAACACATTTTGTAATGCCAACGGTCGATATTTGACCTGGCGACTGCGCGCGGATCGCGAGATATCGATAAAAACATCTCATTTCCCGAGCGTATTTTTCACATCCCGAAGTTTTACGATCGTTTCTGATTATGCCCCGAAATCTCCCGAAGGTTTGTTGTTGTACTGATTGACCATATTCCAGAGAGTCCATAATAAGTTCGACCTACTCATTTTACCTCCCACTGCGAAAACTTTATATACAGCACTATGCCTTCACTTCAGGTAGGTTTTTTAACTTCTCCTTAGTTTTTGTCGCTTTCATTATTCTCAGTCACTTCTAATTATATTTTTAACCAATACCACATAGATATCACTTTTTTATGTGTAAAATATTAGCCGCCTCTGATGACTACATTTTGTCGTCTGCCACACGGTTACGCATGGTTCGACATAGAGCGGCCGCTATGAATCAACCGCACGTATCTGTGCTAGTTACATATGCGAATTTTGGTGAAATCAGCAAACTTTGTTTTCTGTTTTTTGTTTCTCTGAGTCAGTAAGACTCGGCTTTCCCCCACGGGGCATGACCGATCACCGACGCGATTGGTACTGTGGCATACAGCAGCGTTAGTGTAGACTCTTACTCCATACGGGTCAGTTACAATCAGGGTGCTCTAGACAGATTTCGACATGTTACGCTCTAATATGAAAAAATGTTGAGCAAAATTTAATGAAACAATGTTCTTAATATGAAAAAACCAGTAGAACCAAACAGGCCCCATCGAAAAAATGGAGTTTTTGTGATGATTTTGAGGTGAGTAGTGAAAAAAGTACCCTAAAATGGGTCAAAATTGGCGTTACGCTGTTTCATCTGAAAAAGTACATTTTTTAAACTCACTTTTTGAAACTGTTAGATCATGTTTTTCGATTATTCAGAATATATAAAGTATCACGTAGCATTTCTTCTTTCTTTTGCAAGTTATTTCATCTTAATACATGGATTTGAATGGAAATGGCGTGATAACAAGTGAAATTGGTGTGTCGTTAAGCTTTTTATATTTTGACAACAGCATTGATTTATCTCTCTATTATCACTTGGAAAACATTACCCTAGAATGTTTCCTAAAACATATTTTTGATTGGAAGACCAACTGTGATTAGTTGGTACTAAATGTTTATAGGGTCAACGTATTGATTATGAATGACAAATCACGAAAGTTGCCCACATTTTTTGTCCCAAAATTTTGTAGTGTCCGTGACACCCTCATAACTTTCAGCAATATTCAGATAGTAGAGATCTGATGTCATTAGCCAAAGTGGCCCTGTTTGCCTTCCTTATGTGTTATAAAAATATAATCCATTTACCACTTGTATTGTTTCAGTATATCAAAAGGGGCCAACGTAGTGTCCGTGACAGCCGTAGTGTCCGTGACACCAAATCCATACATTACTTGTTACAGTGATTTAAGCTGGTAATTCTATTTTTACCAGCTGAAGTTACATTTTTATAAGAGAGTAACTTAGTTTTTGAGTAAGACATCAAATGAAATATATTAAACCAGTGAAAGATGTTTTTTCTACCTTTTAAGATTGTAATGTTAAAAAAACTGTCCTATGAAATAACGGTATAGGGGTTTAAAAAAGGAACAGAAATAGTGTTATCAGTTATTTCCCAATATAACTTTAAGATAGAAATGTTATTTATAGTGAAATTAAGGCATAACACTGAACAAACTAATTTACTTTCATATTAAACCACTTTCCATTTGCAACTGGCTTCATGTCACGGACACTACACCTAACAAGTGGTTAACCATTTTTTACTGCATTTACATTTAAATTCACCTGACATCTGAAGTAAACTTCATAGACCATAATAAATCCTTTTAAAAACAAAAGAAAATGTGTTTTTGAATTTTATAAGGGGGAAAGTGGTTGCAAATCTGACTATTTATGATGATGCTGCAGTAGTGTTGGCCTCAATACAGATCTCTGTCAACAGTTTTGCATATAAGGGGAGGGTTTATGTCCCTTCAAGTTATTTTTCTGTTTTAACCCTTTGTTTGCATTATAAGGCTGTATTATTAATCGTGTGTTGTTTTTAAGGGAAAGCTATGGCGATATATAAAAAGTGTAAGTGGTTGCACATTTGACTATTTATCATGGTGCTGCAGTAGAGTTGGCTCCGTTACGGCTCTGTATAAACAGTGATGTATATAAGGGGAGGGCTTATATCCCTTAAAATTATGTTTCTGTTTTAAGCCTTTGTTTGCATTATAAGGCTGTATTATAAGTGTTTGATGAAATTTCAATCGTGTGTTGGTTGTTAAGGGAAAGCTATGGTGAGACATAGTCGGATCTATCATGTGGTGTCTATTGAATGCTGTGATCCTGAAAATCTGTTTGGAAACCCAAGTGTGTGGTTTCTCCTCAGTAACAAAGTTCTGTCTTTCCTAAGTTGTTGTGTCAGACATTTTGTTGTTTTTGTTATACTTGTTGATGTTAATGTTTTCACGTGTTATTGGCTTCAAATAACATCAATATTTCTATATTTTTATCTTGTTTTGAGATTATTGTTAACGTTTTGTCCCTTTTTGGGAACTTTGTTTCGACAAGAGTGTCTTTTATGTTCTTGTTTCTTTTTGTGGGTTATTGTTTGGTGGTTTGGGAACGGATTTTTAATGTTTCGTCCTTTTCAAGTTCCTGCCAGTGTTTTGCAAGACTTTCTTTCAAGTCTTTGGGCTATTCAACAATGAATTCTACTGCCAAATATGTGGCTGTTTAATGGGCTGGAATGCATTGCGGGGGATTGCCATGATTGCATATCATAAACTGGAAATGGAAATCATCTCTGAATACCAAAATGTGATTCACTTTTGGAATAGATTCAGAAATGACATTTTCATCATTTTTACTGGAACACAAAACCAACTGACAGAGTTCAGCCATAGAATAAGCAAAATGCACCGAACATTTAAATTTACAGTTCACTAAGAAAAAAATAACATTTCTCGACGTCAAAATTTTGAAGGGCCCAAGGCACAACCAAGAAAATATTTTGGATATTAAAACCCACACAAAACTAATTGGAACATTCCAATACCTGCACAGAGAATCATGTTACCCAAATCAAATTTTAAAGGACTAATTGAAGGTGAAATTCTCAGATACTTCTGTACATCCGATGACCCAAACGATTTCAAGGAGATAGTTGATTTTTTTACAAGCAAATTAATTTACAGAGAATACACGGAAAAAGAAATAACTAGAATTACAACAGAAATCAAACACAGGAATTGAACTCAACAAAAAGTACAAGAAAAATAAAGAAGGAAAAAACAAATAATCTAATCTTCACAACAACATATAGGCCATACATTAAAACAAAAGACTTGAAAGAAAGTCTTGCAAAATATTGGGAGGAACTTGAAAAGGACGAAACATTAAAAGCCCTTTCCCTGAAATCCCAATAACAGCCTACAAAAGAACCAAAAACATAAAAGACACACTTGTCAAAAACAAATATTCACAAATAATATCAACACAAAATAAAAATATGGAAATATTAGCTGTATTTTTTAAGCCAATAACACATGAGAACGACAACAAGAACAAGCATATAAAAATCAAATATCTGACACCAACTTAGGAAAGACAGGACTTTGCGAATGAGGAGAAACCACACACTTGGGTTTTGAAACATTGATTTTAGGATCACAGCATTCAAAAGACACCACATGCTAGATCCGACTATGTCTCGCCATAGCTTTCCATATAACAAGTAACACACGACTGAAATTTTATCAAACAAATAATACAACCTCATAATGCAAACAAGGGGATAAAACAGAAAAATAACATCACGGGACATAAATCCTCCCCTTATATACATCACTATTAAAAAAGATCCATAATGGAGCCAACACTACTGCAGCACCACCATAAATAGTCAGATTTGCAACCTATTACCCCCTTACACACAATAGATGATGACCAAATACTTAAAATACTCCAGTCACCTTCAAATATCACTATGAGTGGCAAGAGAGTATTATATTATACTCTTCGTGACTTTAATTAGACTTCTGATATAGAGAATTTATGTTTAATATGTCTGTTAAAACTGATAAGAAGTTGTCCCTTTAAGTATTCAAATGTGTAGCGTCCGTGACGCTACTGAAATACAGATGACAATAATATGTTGGAAACCAAATGTTCAGTAAATCATTTATTGTTCAGTTTATAGTGTTAATAAGACAGTTTTGCATTGTATAGCATTTCTACCTACCAGTTAACATTGTCTACATACCAGTTATCTCAAGAATTTTTGCATTCAGTGTTGTATTTCTGATAAAATTTTCTGGTTATTGAAAAAACCAGTACTACAATATTCTTTATGTCAAACTTCCTTACTAATATGTTTTTGATTTGTTTGTAATCAATTCTTGTCATAATTTTACTGTTTTTATAGGTTTGCTTGTTATAATAAACAATGGTTTGTTTCATACGCATATTCCTGAATGTGTAGTGTCCGTGACGCTTTTACCATACTACAAAAATGACTAGAAAACTAACAAAAATGAGCAAAATTTTGCTGCAAATACTATTGTTTTCTAAAGACTTCAACAATTGCAGTAAAAAATAATTTAAATGTACTAAAGGGCAAATCTGTGAACTAAGAGGAATCATAAGCTCACGGGGAGAAAAAAATGAAAAATTCTTTTTTTTTCGTAACAAATCATTTTGCAGGAAATCATTCAAAGCTGGGTAAAATCCTGATCCATTCGGCTTATTTTCGACAACAGATGTATATATTTTCTGGTTAAACTTTTATAAAGAATATTTGTACAAATGTTGTATAGTCTACTATGTTATTTCTCCACAACTCATAATATTTTGTAGTGTCCGTGACGGTGTGTCAACACAATAAAGAACTGGTTGCCATGGAAATACTGAGAAAGTTTGGTTCACAACTTTTCAAGCAAATAAGTAAATTTAGATATGTGTCTACAAGATGAAATTTTGACAAAAGTGAAACACTCTAGAGCACCCTGATTGTGACTGAGCCGATAGCTTAGTTGACAATGGCCCCATTGCCGAACGTTCGATGTTCGGAAGCTGAATTGAGGTGGGCCACTGGAATTCAAACTTTGGGACATGTTTTTATCGACATCTCGTGATCCGCGCAGTTGCCACGTCAAATATCGACCGTTGGCATTAAACAAATGTGTTTAAAAATGTTACCAAGTGGGAGTGCCAATTGACTGTTTGACTATTTTCATCATTTTAATATCATTCTAACATATGTTGCGTCTTTGTGCATTTGTCGCAAATATGATTTGTATTGATATCGACGTATAATTGAGATTTTGTTGTTTTAATTGATAATTTTACTGGAGTTGATGGCTGCTAGGTCCATTAACCTTTGTGCGCAATAAACCATATTAGTAACGCAATAATACCTGTAAAGGTGAATGGGCTTTACAGTGAAGTGAAGTCGCAATGTATTAATTGTGCTGTATCGGAGTTCAACCAAAATTGTGTTGCAATCGACATGCAGATGTAAAATACTTATTTTTGATAAATATAATGAACAATTTCGTTTGATTATTTGAACTATGATATGCTACATTATTGAGATACGGTGATTGTATTTTGAGATGATCATTGAGACTTTTCAAATGTATTATCAAAAATGTTTAAAGTGAAGACTTCCTTTTCATATAATATTTTTACAGATACTTTCAATTTTTCACAATGGAGAGATGAGCACTTTATGGACTTGTCGGGTTTTTTGTAAACGCTTTTTGTTATTTACAAGATTGGATCTTCTCATCTATTACTTTTATTAATCCAATAAAAGGTAAAATTATGATCAACTAAATATCTTACCTATAAAGTCGCCAGGCTGAAACGCAATTCTTTCTTCAACAGGTACATCCAAGCTCTTATTTCCGCTAAGAACATTGTCAGGGTAAAGTGATTTTGTCCAACTATATTAAACAAGTTTTGTGAGTCATTTTTGCGGCGGTATATCCCTGGACTTAGAAGCAAATTTCCTTCTTCTCGTTCCGTGTAAAGTTCCCATCCTTTGATGTAACCGCCACAGGGAAGTCTTAAAAAGTATCGATAAAAACAACAGGACCGGAATGTTCCAGAGTCAAACTGTCATTAACATTGGCGTTTCCTGTTGTGTTCGGGCAGTTGAAAATATCTATTGAATAAAAAAAAGACTGACCGTCTATGATTCGGCGATAGATGCAACATTATGTACAAATTGCATATAATACGAAATAAAGCCTGCTTCAAGCCAAATTAGCCAAGAAACATTAAACATTTCAGTTTGAGGCTTCTCGTTTAGCTATTTTACTTCCGTGCACAGGTAAATTTTCATGAGCTTTTTTCCTGTTGTTAATTTGAGCAAAGTATTTAATGTGTTTGATCCTTTTTCTTGCAAAAAAATTCATTATCGTGTGCACTGAAGAAAGTTATTTCGCAATCATATCCTTTTTAAGTATAGTAGGTGTGTGAAAATCATAGGACAGTTCAAAATGACCGCCTATAGCATTAAAATCGTAAAATGGTTGATTTTCGATTTTCACGCTTGCTGATTAAATCGGATATTTTGAGCGTTAAAAAGCAAATGAGTAGTGTCAAGACTCATAACGGAAAAAGTAAATGGCATAAACACAAGGTTTATCGTAGACTCCGTATTTTTACTTGTTTTTTAGTTTCATCCTGATTCTCCCAATCATGATCTTTGTTGTTCCTGCTTTTTGAGTTTGGAAGCCTTTAATCCTGAAACACAGATAATTGAACAAAATTTCAACTTAAAAACGGGAGGAAAAGCACTTTCTACAGCCCACATGATGAGGAATTTTGAAACACCTGTTGAACACTTCACAAAACAGCACAAACTTAAAAACGTCAACAAAACTACCCGTACATGAGAGTGCAATGGCCGAGTGAGCAAAGAGCATCGAATAAAATTTTGCTCTGGCAATATCTCTTGCAGGCCTTTAAGTATAGATGAAAATACATTTAATGAATTATTCGGCCGAGTTTGTCATAAGATACTACTGACTATCCTACAGATATCAATTAAATGGATTACAATTTCTGCCATTTTCTTTGGTACCCTGTTGCGAAGAAGCGTCTTTCTAAATATTTTAACACAGAAACGTACCTCTTGGCATCAGCGCGAGTGCAAAACGATTTTGAAGAAAAGTTTCACTTTTGTTGAATATAATGGAGATGACGCTTTGACTTCCATAGACAATCTGCAGAAAAAAATAAATTATCTGTTGATTGTTGCCGCTCTGTCATATATCGGTGAAAAAAACAACATGTATGAAATGTAATGATTATAATGGTAATGATTGTGGTGTTTGCAAGTTTTGAACTATAAAGATTAGATAACAAAGCATGATATAGGCTAACATTTTTAGAGTAAAGATAATGTTAGCTTGGGGAGAAATTTCAACATTAAGCGTAGGCAAATTGAGCTCTGTTAGTCATAACGTAATCCTAAAACATTGATTTACTTGATTCATAAGGGTAAAAAGGGTTTAAGTTGCATACGTGTTTTCCTTCAGCGGCCTCGTCATGATTGACAGACATATTTAATGGATGTATGGCACGTGTCATACAGTGCGCAGCTGATATGCGAAACGTGTCACCAAAGAGAAGACATGACACAGAACAACCTGTCTTTCTTTGTACAAAAATGGAAAATACTCATTTACGGATAGAGAGAATTTAAAAAAAAATATGTAACAATGTATGCAAGTATATGGCACCCCCATCAGCAGATTGTGAAAAATTAGTTTCATCATGTATAAGGAACTACCGGGGACTTTGATGTAAACAAGCATTTGACTTAACTGCTAACATTGTCTTTTATGCGTTTTGTTTTCAGAAAATGCCTGAATACCATTAAATCAGTAATAAAGTTAGAAAAAAACTAAAAATAGTTAGATTCAAAATGAAAAGGTAAGGCCAGCCAGGAGTACTTGTTCACCTCCCTGTTACGTTTCGTTTCATTTCGTTTGGTTTCGTTTTGTTTGGTTTCTCTGAATAGCACAAGCCGATACGGTTTTCTGATCTTAACATGTTTCTCAGGCCAATGTGGGCCGTGTTTGTACGACAAAAAAAGCATTTCATAACTAATTAAGGTTTGTCTTGTTGCCAAAGTCGTCCTGAGAGTCGCCCTGCTCTTGTACCAAACTACATTTGGTTATAAAAACATACTGGGTGTTTATTTCAGAGAAAATACAAGGTACCCTTTCGTATTGTCATGTTAAACACGGTAGCAAAAGAGTTTGCGCCAAGATTTTTCTCTCATGTGCGCCTCTAATGCGGAATGGAATGATGCCATTCTACCATTCCGAATGAGTGCCGTCTTGGGAATTACAGCATAATTCTGTTTACTGTATGTAGATCACCATTAATATTGATAGGCGCTTTTGCTTGCTTTGTCGAGTATATGATAAGGTTTATTGGTGTGGTCAGCTGTTTCTAAGCTTTTGATAACAATTCTGGCTAACGCGATGGCCTGCACTGACACAAAAATTTAAAAGATTCAGCTGTCAAATACATTAACCTCGAACTAAAGGGAACCGGGAAAATTGACGCAGTGTAACAAGTTTGTCCGTTTTTAGCCATATGTTTGAAGACTAGTTGTCGGTTAAGGTGTTCACAGGATTTTTCCCAAAAATTTCATGTTAATATACGATGGTATTCTCTGAGAGAAGCTATGAATAATTTGTTCTCAGCCCCTTTTAGTACCCAAATGATATTCAACAAAGGCTATTTCTCATTGCCTCGTTTTCAATATCATAAAGTTCACAAACACAAACTCCTAATGTTGGTTATTCCGAGAGCTCGCAGGGACAAATATATAAAACATTTGTGAAAATCTGATAATCAGGTACAAATGTTAATTGCCTTCCACTGAATTAAAAGACTAGTGTCACTAATGTTGACAAAAGAATAATTACACCTTCGCGGAATATTCTGAATACTTCCTATTTTCGACGAACGTTATTGCACCTCAACAAAGACAGTACCATATGGAATGTACAAATGCAGCAGACAGTACTTCGATATATTTCCAAAGGCTTTTAGACATTTAAAAGCTATACAAAGTAGTAAACTTGACCAAAATGTTTGGGGTACAAGTAACTTAAAAAATGATGTTTATTATTTTCAGCATAATTTGAAAGTATCTTTCTGAACAGAGTAGTCAGAACAGATATTTCTTTCAAGAAAATAAAAGTCAAGGAGAACATTCGGTATTCCGCTTTTACCCAAGCCTTTTGACTAATTTGAAATCACATAACTGTTTCAGTTGTATAGTACTTTAACATCGTATTTATTTTACTTTCACTTTAATAATGCGGTCATCCAAGCAAAATAGTGCATAGAAGTGATTGTAAGGGGAAGTGTTATATACAACTAAACCTGAAAATAATCGATGTCCTTCGGATCATCATCAAAAAGAATACAACAATGAGAAACAGAACGAAAGGACACACAGCACTCCATATAGTCTCATTTTAATCGTTCTGAAAGACCATTTAACACGAATAAATTGTAGCTGATGATTAGGATTACAAACGGTACCTTACTGTTGTTTGAAAAGTCATCTGATCAGCTTTAAACAAACACTGCAACTTCAAATGTACTGAGCAGGTTCTTTCGATACGCTGCATGTCAATGAAGGCTAGTCCTATACGACAAATATTTTCAGAATATGAATACTTCTAAGGCGAGAATTATTTGTCTTCAAACAAATGTAAATATGAAGCGCAATAACATAATCCTACAATGTCGAGAAAATCTATCACCCTGTGGTTCAATGCTTGAATTTCTATCAGCTGTGAAATGATGAAAACACATCGTTCAATAAATTGATATTAACTTTACCTCTGGAGGTTTTCAACATCGCCACATACAATTAGGAGAAGATTATTCTCATCAACCGTTCCATCATAGATTTCCAATGCATCAACAGCACATGCAGGGGCGATACAGTCACCAACTAGCGTGAAATATTCAATTAATATATCCACAGTAAAGCCTGTTAAATTCGAGACGGAGGGAAAAATAAAATTATTACAATACCTACTCTTTTAATGCTTTACAAAGTAGTAAAATTTGTCGTAGCATTGGACACACACACAAACACACAGATAGATAGATAGATAGATAGATAGATAGACAGACAGACAGACAGACAGACAGACAGACAGACAGACAGACAGACAGACAGACAGACAGACAGACAGACAGACAGACAGACAGACAGACAGACAGACAGACAGACAGACAGACAGACAGACAGACAGACAGACAGACAGACAGATAGATAGATAGATAGATAGATAGATAGATAGATAGATAGATAGATAGATATAGCTATGTGGGTAATTTTCCTTTATTTAGTTAACGCTGGAACTTTCCAGCAGGTGATGTTTACTACAAGTGAAAGCATTTAAGAACAATAATTAGCATATCGATAGAAACTCTACATTGTACCAGTTCTCTTCAGCATTTTATAGTATATATTCTGGATGGGTCAAGATTTATCGTTAGACTATTGAGGATTTTTCAATGCCTTCGCTCTCTAGAAGGATTTGCTCTCTGAAATCATCATCATTAATGTCCGATGATCGCTACAGAGGGCATATATCGTAGCGTTAACCCTGAGTAACGTCCAGGTCTTGTTTTTCAATTGTCATCATTTTTACCGTAAAATGCTCTACAAAACATGTATTTAGCACCGCGGTTTACTATTATATATATATATATATATATATATATATATATATATATATATATATATATAATATATATATATATATATATATATATATATATATATATATATCACAAAGATAGACCTTGTTATCTGTATAGTATGACGTCACATAATACTTATACGGTTTACAGGATTTACGTAAATCCATACTTCTGACGTCAGCGGTAGGGGTGTACTGTCAGCACTTTTTTCTCACTGAAGCTCTTTGTAAGCATTCTCGTGCACATCAAACTTGAGATGGTAAAGGGGACTTTTACTGGAAATTGAGGTAACGGTAATAGAGAGTTAAAATGTAAAAGTATTGATAGCGGTTATTGTGGCTGTTTGTATGTTTTTATTCAACTAGCGGTCACTGTCGTCTGCTAAGGGCGTTTGCTCAGTACAACCACTTTGCCAGCTCGTCATGAGCCATAAGCAGCCGAGTCATAGGTCAAAAGAGACAGATTTATCACTGAAGAATCATGCTGGCTGGCGGCTTATTAAATTCTCAGTATCGGACTAGTGTTGTATGTGTGTTGAACTTCTGTTGCCATCACATACAGTAAACTCGGTTTTGCTTAATTGTGCTACTTCGTCAGCGGTTCTATAGGGAGAGCGGCGACAAGTGTTTCACCTAAGTATGACACAAGCAAAAGCAATATCAAATAAACGTTAAATGGGAAATTTGATTGTTTCTCGCTTTTGTTTAATTGAAAATCACGACAAAGGATGATAATTATATTATTCGCAATTTCAAACAGAATTCTAGGTGCTAAGAATATAATATATACCAAAGTACGATCTTCATACGGCATCGTACTGCTTCAGACCTGGCGGTTATTTTCGAGCTATTTAATTTTCCTTGGTGCGAGCAATGTAATGTACAGTTTGATGATAGTTTAATTCATATATTGTAACTGAAGTCAAGATTTTACAGGATTTTTAGGTAGTAGGAAAACCGGCGACAACGTTACATACTATGTTCGTTGGTACTGTATTAACAACGTACGTAGAAGCGCCGCTATGAACAGCAAGACTAGGAAAAATTTTGATGCATTTTTGATATTATCACTTTACTTTCAAATAAAATAATGGACTTCAATGTACTATATCATCGTCCTTTCACCTGTCTTCGATGATGAAGGCTATGTCCATTCACATTTGTGCTAAAATCGGACAAAGAAAGACTCCTCTATTGCATCAGAAGGGGCGTGTGTACATATGTGACAAGAAATAGTAAGAGCCAAACTTCATTCGCGCCGTTGATATAACAATTGTCCAAACTGCATCGCAAGGGAAAATGAATGTTATTCGAATAAAAGAAATGGGTCAATGCACCACCCAGTATTGCTTTCTCATGTGATGTCATCGAAGACACGTGTAACATAGCTGTTTTTCTCCTCGAGTACTGGCTGGAACGGATACTATCGCTATGCTGTGGGAACCTTCGTTTTGATAACGTCACACTTAAACAACATACTGAGAGATTAATAGATGTCCTAGTCTAGGCCCTTAATGGTTTTCTCTTCTTCCTTTCATTCTTTCTTCTTTATCCACCTTTGCTAGCCTAAATCAGTAAAACTGCTCGATATACTTTCCAAACCTTGCACAGGGATAAGGGCAATGTGTTGTGGTACAAGTACCCTTGAAATTTTAATTAGTCACATGACTTGTTCAAAAGCTTAAAAATGGCTTCTCCTAATGGTTGAGGGCTAAGGACGATTTGATTTGTTGTATAGCAAGCATGTAATTTCTTCTCTAAAATAAGCCAATAAAATGGCAAGTAGTCACGTGACTTTGGCTGCTATATCGGATTTTTCGTTAAGTCCAATTTAATCTTTGAAATTCTTAAAGGGCCATTGACATTGACTGTTTTTTCTTTCTTGATGACAAAAATCCCGGGTAAAATGAATGGGAGATGGCTTCAAGGATATGTATGACCACCTTCTTGCTCTTTACGCCAAGATTCAATGTTTCTATGGGCGTCCGCATGATTTGAAGCAGCTGCCATTATTGATATCCAGCACATAAGGAATATTACTACGCATAAGTCAACTGTCAACCTAGAGTTAGAACGTGAGCGGCCTGTGACCTACATACTAACTTCAGCACAATCGATACCGAGAAGCACACGAACAAATGCAGGAACAAATGCACGGCTCACAAACTACTGTAAAATTGTGAAAGTAAAGAGAGCTTTTGCTTGTATAAGTTTGATTTCACTATCGAATAACACGGACTGTAAAACAGAAATAAAACCATAGACCCAATTGGGTCTATGGTATAAAACTAAAACGATGTCACATTGCTGTGATAGTGAAACAGGTACAGAGTAATACATTTTCTTTGCATTTTATCGTTAGCAAATCTTGATTTACCTTTTAAGATTTTTAGGGCATTTTCTTGCTATTTCATAGTTTTTTTAACAAACACGCTATGGTCACTTGTTGAACTTGGAAACATCGCACTCTGACTGAACACTGCACGGTGTAGCATAGGTGACATCGTCGTGACATGACACCGCTCCGAATATTGTTAATCGATACAGCTCGCGATTGGAGTCACTGATCGGTGGATTTCTCTCTGCATCGTTTAATTATTTGTATTAGTTGAATGGCATTTCGAACCAAATTGAGTACATCCCAATGACAGACACTGGAGATGGCAGCAGTCGCCCTTGCTTTCCGAATTCTGGTCACTCGTATATGCACTGACTTTGCCAACTGACAGTGCTTGCTCTTTAGCAAAATCAAATACGCTAAACAAACACAAATAACGATTGCAGGAAATTGGTCATGGCAAATGATTGCCGTGGAAACCATAAATTTCATGTCAAGAACACGCATATACCGTTTATCTCCACAGTTTTGCATTGCAAGGCCGATGATAAAACAAAACAGTATGCATTCCCTGAGACATGCATCCTTACACTGGCACAACAGAACAATTTGTTCGGACGAAACCCGGTTTGAAACATAGACCCTGGTTGGTGCAGTTCTTGGGCCAAGGCCTTTATCTCACCGTTTGCAAGCACACACTGCTACACAGGATATGGTGTTTAAGGAATTTAATATACAACAGTGGACAAATACAAAGCAGTGATAACCTAACAACGAAAAACACGATGTCAATCAAAGCTAAGAAAGTAAAACTAGGCAAAATACTATGTCACCACTAAGCACAAAATAACTCAAACATTGGCTGAGGGGTCTCCGCCAGTCTGCTTCCGGGGTAAAGGTTTGAGTTGCAAAGCTGGGTTTGCAGACTTTGGGAAAGCCGAAAGTGAAAGTGGTTCCACTTGGCCGGTGGAGACCACCTTTTTGAGTGGGGCTACATGTAATGGACAGCCCACAACGGGAAGCAGACTAGTGGAACCAAGGAAGAGATAGGGTTGGTGGAGCGATAGCTTGGCAGGCAGCCTGATGGCCTAGAATGAATCACAGACAAATATAGACACTGACTGGCAACACGGCATGCCTTTTGTTCCATGGTCGTCTCGGTAGACTATTGCCTTTTCATATTAAAATCAGCTTCAAAGGTTTAAACTTTTTGGAGACTTTGTTTGTGGTTGATGATTGCACGAGATTATGCGAAAAATACGACGAGATGGCATCGTGCTGCCAGTCGCGTAGCAACCATAGTTACTTTGTGAGCTCTCAGGGCAGAAATACTGCTTCACGCTGATCAAAACATAACACGCCAGCAGTTTCATAAACATGTCCTTCCTTGACGAATGTGTAAAAGATGGCATGACTGACCGTAAACTATTGAGTAAGAGTAGACAGTATCGATAAAAGACTTTCAAATTTGGTTCAAACACACTCATTATATATTCGTAAAAATATGAGAGGAATTTTTAAAACGGTAAAACTCACTTTCCTGAAGCTCAAAACACTCCTGTTTTTGCCAGCACGCCAATTCCACTCAGCACCACACGACAAACAACAACACAATCTTTGCTGAACATACTTTTGCTTAACAATTCGCGAAAATCCGAAAATTACCGAAGGATGCATGTTCGGCACTCTTCCGAAAAGAGAGGCGAGAGCAACCTGAGGTGAGGCGATCATGGATTGGTTACGTAACTGTTTCACGCCTTGAACAATACCTGTTGCAAATCTGTGTCTATATTAGTCTGTGAATAAATGAACCTAGACCAGGAGCTTAAAACAAGGCTTTACTTAGATGTTAACGTCAGCAAGATGGGTAGTTAGATAGCCGGTAATAAGATGTCTACGTCAGCAAGATGGGGAGCTGGAAAGCAGGTACTAAGATGTCTACGTCTTTCTCAGCAATGCAAAGTCACTTCGGGACATATTTGTTCTGCAGGCGGCCTTAGACCCCGGCGAAATGTCAACTGTTGTGTACCATGGTCAACAAGGTATTTGATGGTTTTTGATGTTTGACCATGAACTACCATGGTTGGCCATGATATAAGACCACAGTAGGCATTCCAATACTGTGGTCTACCACAGTTATCCACGGTCTATCATGGCTGACCTATTTTAATCGGCTTCCATGGTTGACCATGGTATTTGATGTCTGATTGTATTTATGACCGTGGTTATCGATGGTCAACTATGGTTGACCATGATATTTGATGACTCATGGTAGTTTAATTTTGATGCCCAATTTTCTTGATGATCATATTGATAATAGGCTGTATGTATATACACTCCTATATTTACATAGTTGAGTCTCTTGACATCATTCACAGTTGTTAGAGAGAATTAATGTCGTTGCCCGGGAAGCTTAGACCAATTTGCTGTATTCTTGTTCATGTCAGAAGACTGTGGACAAATATCGAGCTGAATTTCTTGGAATTATTGACATGGAGGGCATGAAAGCACTGCTGCAATGGCAGGAAGTTAAGACTATCTCAGTCTCACTCAATGTTTGCCTCGAAACATGATATCAACATCGGCAAGGTCATATGGCCATTGTCATTGGACCTTTGACCCTTTACCATGATGTCACATGTCATAAAGCAATGCATTTGATTGGCCCATTTGAAGCAGCCATCTTAAAAATTCACTTCAAATGGATTGTCTGTTAAGTGAACAACTGGAAAAGTAGCTGTGTTTTTAATATCAAGTTTGGGAGAAATTTTGGATTTTTTTGCTCATCGAACATTCAGGGAAACACTCAGAAGATGTTGGAGGATGATCTTTGATAAAATCTGAAGGGCCTGGCTGCTATTGCAGTGGACACTATAATGGAGGCTAAGTTTGCTGATCCTTAAGCGAGTCTGTCAAGTTATAATGACACCAGTCAGGGATCACTGGTGTTTGCAGAGTTTTGGTGAGGTTTACATCAAGATTTTTTCTGTTCCTACAATTTTCAACCCAAAGTTTTGTTTCAAAAACCATTGAATACCATTGGTCGGTGATCATGGTTGACCAAGGTTAATAACATGGTCAACCACTTTGATGCCCATGGTCAACCATGGTTAACCATGGTTAACCATGGTTAACTTCCTTGGTTTACCGTGGTGACCATGGTTGGTGACCATGGACAACCATGGTAATTTTTGCCATTTAACAAACATGGTCGACCATGAACTACCAAGGTTGACCATGGCCTTGTGACCATGAACTAACATAGTAGTCCATGTTAGACCACCGACGCTTTTGCCGGGTCTAAGCTCCGTTGAGTTATAAACTAGATTTGTGTTAACACACTATCGCTTATTTGTTTCATTTCATTGTGCAAACGATGCTTTAAAACAAATAAGAAAATCTTAGCTTAGTATAAATGTCTCTAGAATGAACAGTCATATGGTGTATTCACGCCGTTCTGATTACTGACCAGAGGACGGGGTCAGTCGATTGGGAACTTTGCAACCGGATGTCGGTGCGTGTCCGGCTCCAAGGCGCATTTTATATTATTTCAACGACGATGTCCGCGAATTTGACAAGCACTCTTCCGCGGACTCCGTGCATGCTTTCGTACCAATGTAGTGACTTGCGGCCGACTTCGCTTTAGACCATGGGGATGAGACTGAGTACAGTATTAGTCACTTTGACGTTTGGCAAAGTTTTGGGAGGTCTATTGTCTGGGTTTTCTCACCGTACGCAGCATGCATGCAGTTATTGGCTTTCAACTCGCTCTGCGTGGCACAGCTAAGGGACTGGTCAGTTTCTTCGGCCTAAGGGGGCCTGTGGATTCATGGGGGGGTCACCCTGTTTTCGACTTTGGTGATAGGGGGGTCACCATGTTTTTGAAATGCCCAATAGGAGGGGGGGTCAGTGTGTTTTTGAATTTTGACACAGGCTCATCATTGCCTAAAATGCATCGTGTCAGCCACAAATTTCATCCAGTTTCATTTTTTGGCGCGCCTTTCGGGAGCGAAACTTTAATAATCAGACATATTTTCAGCACGCCCAACTTTAACATATCAGGCATACATATAACAGAGATATATATATGTTCAATATTTTTCAGCGTGCTCTTCGAGCGCATTACTTTAATATATCAGAAATTTTTCAGCACACCCTTCCTGTGCATGACTTTAATATACAAGACATATATATCAGAGATATCAGGATGTTTCATATTTTTCTCCGCGCCCTTCGGGCGTCATACTTTAATAAATCAGAGATATATGCTAAGTGAAAGTCTACTATTATGAAATCTGCATTTCATATGAAAAGCATGACAAAGATTTTTTCTGTTCTATCTATGAGAATTGGCTAAAATGCCTCTCTATGGTTCCTAAGGAGATTTAATTGGATGGCTGGCAAGTCTTAACACCCATCAAAGTTTTGATTTACTGCTTTTTCCTGTTTGATGATTGACATCCATTTCTGTACAACCGTTCAGGACATCTGGTTAAGCATAGAAAGTGTGAAATACATTCACAGCTCATTCAAAATGTACTGTATTGACGCTTTGAAATTCCTATCTTACAACTGACATGCCAACAATTTCATTAAAACACAGAATGACTGTTAAAATAGAAATGTATGTAAAATAATATATATATAATATATATATATATATATATATATATATATATATATATATAATATATATATATATATATATATATATATATATATATATATATATATATATATATATATTACAGTATTATATTATTACATATGACACCCTGTTTTCAAAATTTGGAATAGGGGTGGTCACCCTGTTTTCAAAATTTGGAATAGGGGGGTCAGCCACTTTTGACGTCGGCAAAATATAATCCACCCCCCCCCCAGGCAGAAGAAACTGACCAGTCCCTAATGTGTTAGTTTATACCGGTTATGCAGCCTTGGCCTCCCATGCCAACAAGAGCCCTGCTGACTGCCATAGACAAAACCGCTGGCAGCGGCTCGGATACGATCGGCGCTTCTCCCGTATAGAGAAAGTGAGATGGGTTCTGCGTAATTTTTACAAGGGCAACTGAGCACATCGTGGACCTAAGCGAGGTAGTTGTGTTCGAAAACGAAGATCGATGTAAGTTTGGGATTAAGAATCAGCTTTGTTTAGCGGAGAAACTGCACACTGCAAATCCTATTCGCTGCCAGAGGTATGTTTATGACAATCAGCAGTGCTGATAGCTAGTAACACAGCCCTGCCACGCGTTCACCCAACAATGTACATGAGTCAGTCGCCAAAGTATTCCATTTCGCGATCAATTCAATACTAATGTGTCTATCTACTGAAGTTTGTTCCTTAATTTTACTTTGTTTTGACATTTCTATCCTGCAGGCTTTAGGCAAGTGTACCGGAAGGTACAAGCGAGATGGGGAAAAAATCCGCCATGAGCTCTCATTGTCGTCAGCTTCACGACTGTTGCAGCTTATAGGTATTTCAAAAGCCCATTACAAATGTGCCCTGTTGCAGAATAGAATGGTATATCTAACAGCAGGATTGTCGTCAAGGCCTGCAGGAAAAGCTGACCGTCAAAATGTAACCGGAACGAACGGAATCTGTAGAAGGGAATTCCGAAACTGCAACACCGCGCTCTCAACTTTTTACTTTGTTTGTTTTTTCTCAAGCGGATGCTTACATTGTCCTAGAGATTGACAGCGTGGTCTAATCGCAGGTCACGATTGCCTACTCTGGGGTTAATACGATCCCTGCTTGAACGCTTGACCCGAGGTTTTTCTACACAGTGTAGGCTAAGTGAATGGAAGTTGTCTATGGTGAACCGTTTTAAGACATCTTTAAATAAGTCAAATAACACTGCTCGTTTGCAACAATGTTAGTAAAAAGGTCAAAAGATAAAATAATGTCCCTGTAAACTCAGGAACTACGCACCGTTTGAACCAAAATTTTACTCATTGCATAATTTGCGGGATCTCACGTGGTTAGGCCGCCATATTGCCATTTTGCGAAAAACCAATAATTATTATGCATAATGTTCAAAATATATCTTCTCCAACACCTATAAAACATTTCAACTGAAATTTCACTCCCATCGTCAGTGATATGTGGACAAATAATTTTTAAAACCACATTCGGATCAGTCAAGTGTTTTGTGGCAATATTTGTTATTGCAGAAATAAGATACGCAAGCAATTATATTCAAAAATGTTCTTCTCAAACACCAATGCATCATTTGACCTGAAATTTTATTCTTATCAACATAAGTTAATTAGTAACTTATATATATATATATATATATATATATATATATATATATATATATATATATATATATATATATATATATATATATATATATATATATATATGTGTGTGTGTGTGTGTGTGTGTGTGTGTGTGTGTGTGTGTGTGTGTGTGTGTGTGTGTGTGTGTGTAATCTCCAGTATTTTGAACGAGTGTGATGCCATCGACGACGAAGGTTTCCCCCAACATAGCAGTAGTATCTCTCCGAACATACTGGCTCAGAGGGATACAGGTATGTTGAGGGAAACACTAGTCTATTATGTCGTCACATGAGTGAGAAATACTTGGGGATTTATATATATATTTGTCACATGCATAAACCCACTTTTTATTCCATTAAAATTCACTTTCCCGTGCGATGTAATTTAGACCTTTATTATGTCAGCGTGGCGGATGAAGTTGTACGGCTCCAGCTGATTCCATTTTAAATGATGCCTATACTGATAACATACAGACAGACACAAGTGTTGGGGTCAAAGTCAACAATTCTATTCCAAAGTTGACTGACTAGAAGCCGATTTCCGCCAGTCTAGGCGTAAGAAGATACATTTTCTAAAGACGAAAAAGCCAAAGAGCAGAGAAAGAAAAGGAAAAAAATTCAATTTGCAAGATAGAAGGATAGGGAGGGAGGGTGGGGAACACTCTTAGGTCAAACCAATTCCGATTAACTATTAGGTAGCCTCGTCCGGAGACCGCCCTCCTCAGAGCCTCGAACCCGGCCCATTGAAAGTACAATAAAACAAGTAGTTTTGTTCACTACATTGGACGCACGTACCTTCCGATGCATCAGAGTAGTCTCTCGCTGTCGGATTTTCCGCGCAAAACTTGTAGGGATATAGCCGTTATCATCGAGGACAAGGAAAAGGAGGACAATGTAGTATCTTAAGATGCATTGTTTTGTTTGAAGGTAAAGTAATAATGTAAAATATTCATCGAAATTTAACCTTGTCTTGCTGTTCATAGCAGCACTTACACGCTGTTTATATTGTAAGAACGAACGCACTGTCAATGCTGTAGTCATCATTTTACTGCTATCTTAAAATTGCGTCAGCTCCTGACTTCGGTCATAATATATGAATAAAATCACCATTGAGCTGTATCACATCGTTCTTGTTGGTCATTTATGAAAGCACACTGCACCTATAAAAATCATATTACTCTAGACTAGAGGGGAATGGAGGAGTGCGATGTCGCATGAAGATCGTACGTTCGCATATATTCTCAGCGCCTTGGACGCTGTTTGAAATTGAGAGGTAAAGTCTATCATCGTTCGTCGTAATTATAAATGAAAATTAAATAAAAAACAATCACAGTAAAAAGGGCAACAAGTAACTTTTAACATTTATCATGCAAAGTTAATTCAATCTCGATTTTACATGTGTCTTATGAAAACTCTTTATCGTGGTCATGGCTCCTATCGAGCTGTCGACGAAGTGCCACAAGCTTCTGAAAACCGCGTTTGCCGTACGGTACTACAGTAAACATTCTCGCTTTAGTAAGCTTACAGACTACCGCGGAAGTTTAACAGCAATACAACACTTTGCCGATGCTAAGAATATAACACGTCACCTGACAGGATCATGTGTTGATTTTGATACATCATATTCTTAATATATATGTTGGATTCTTGTTTGATGATAAGTTTGTCGATTTTGAGCGATGACTCGACTGTTTACGGCTCGTGACGAGATAGCACAGTACAGCAGTAGTGGCAAACGTAGGGAACAGACGACAGTGAACGCTCCCGTTTTTCACAGTTGACCAAAAAAAACCCAAAACAGACAAACTTTCACAATCATCGCTAACAAAAGCCTTGCCGTTTTCGCTATATATTACCTTTACCACATTTTTCAGTAAACTTCTTTTTGCCCACTCAATGTTCATCTGCACGAGAATGCTTACAAACAGTTTCAGTCAAAAAAAGTGCCGACCCCTTATACCCCTACTTCTGACGTCAGAAGTAGGGTTAACAAAATCCTGTAAACCGGCCGTATACCTATAGTGTGACGTCACACTATAGGGATAACTGGGTCTATGTATTATATATATATATATATATATATATATATATATATATATATATATATATATATATATATATATATATCAAATCCTGTAAACCGTATACACTAGAGGGATAACTGGGTCTATATATGTGATATATATATATATATATATATATATATATATTATATATATATATATATATATATATATATATATATATATATATATATATATGTATGTATCACGGAGTGATCGGTGGACAAATGGTTCATCTATCCTTATAGTTAAACTTTTCATTGACTTCTTTTTGATAGTTCGCACGTCCTTTTACATGTTCTTGGTTCCAGTATGCTTGTTGCAACACCTGCTTTACAAGTAGGGATGGTTCCATTTCCGAAAAGGCAATTCCTGTTTTCATTGCGTATTGTGGAGATGATATGAACGATCAGAACTCATCTCCAAATGACGCCATGAAAACAGATATTGCCTTTCAAACTACTATGCAAAATTAAACAATCAACAAGATAAATTCACTTAACTGTTTTCAGTTTTATTCATCTGAATTCATGTTTGTTTGTATTTCAAACAATGCTTGTTTTCAGAGAGACAAAATGTTTTAAAGGCATTGACGCTAAAACATACCTCGAGGTAATCTGATGTTCCATACGCACTGAGATATTACGGCAATAGTTGGCATAATGAAAGCTATGTCCGATGATTCCAGGTACATATTTCTTGCACTATCACATCTGTTTGAGTAAACTGAAAATCAAAGTTTATTATGTTTCTTATGTTGCTGTGAAATTGCTCCAAGGTATCATTCAAGGTGGGCAAAATAAAATATATGCCAAATTATTATCTTAATGATACTCTAAGAAGACTAAAACTCCTTTACATAATAAACTCTCTCTTGTCTAACGAAGAATAACATGTTTCTGACATGAGTAAATTGTAAATTGGTTGGCAATCCAGTTTATCTCGTTTAATAAAATTAATTGTAATATTACCGTGCACTTTGAAAAAACAATAAATTATTGGCGTAGTATAACTGAAGAAAATTGAGCCAGAATAAAAAAAGAATACTAAAGCAACCAAAATTTGAATTAATTCTTGATATAGTTAATATGTATTTCAACAAGGCTACAATGCCACAATACCACAATACCACATAATAAATTGAAAGAACGCTTGAAGAACATCCTCAACCAAGCATTTTTCTACAAAAACGGTTCACGCTGTTACAAATATGTAGTATTAGGGTATAATTCTACATATTTTGTTAAAAATGTTACTAACGCTAAATTGTTTTGTACCGAGAAAGACATTATTAGTATGCTTGATTTCCTCATCGACAACATATTTGTAGAATTTGGAGGACACATTTTCCAACAGTGTATAGGAATTCCTATGGGCACTAACTGTGCTCCCTTGCTTGCAGACTTATTTCTGTTCTCATACGAGGCAGAATTTATCCAGAACTTAATCAAACAGGAAAAGGTCTCTGTAGCTCGAACTTTCAATCTAACATATAGATACATAGACGATGTTATTTCAATGAATAACTCTGAATTCAGTAAATATCTCGCTATGATTTATCCTCCAGAATTGGAGATTAAAGAAACTACAGAAACGGCCTTTTCTGCTTCATATCTGGACATTTTACTTGAATTTGACTCTAATGGTCACCTTTCTTCTAGGCTATATGACAAGAGAGATGATTTCAACTTTAGTATCATCAATTTTCAACACCTCATAAGTAATATTCCACTCTCACCAGCTGCAGCTTGTGGGGTATACATTTCCCAGCTTATTCGATATGCTAGAGCATGCAGTTTATATGGTGAGTTTGTAGAGAGACATGGCCATCTCTCTTACAAACTGTTAAATCAAGGTTACACCAGAGCAAGACTTGTCTCTACATTCAACGCTTTCTGGCAGGTATCGCAAGCTGGTAGATAAACACAATATCTCTCTTCGACAAATGATCACTGATGGCATCGGTGACATTGGGCCATAGTTAGTGACCACTACCTATCTGACTTATAAGTCGATATATGGGGGGGGGTGCCAGATGTGGGGCAGGATGCGCTTACTGTTTTTGAAACACCTGACATCACTTCTTGGTCTTTTGGCCAGAGGTCCATATATCTTTCTTTCATGAATATGACTTTGTTTGTGTACCGTCTATTTACTGTCTGTTCTGTGCTGTTTTTCATTGTTTTCAAGTAAAGCTCAGGGTCATGCTAGGGACTTGACGAGTAAAATGGACTATCACCTGAAAGGCCTTTGCCTATCAGGGAGTCCGTCAGAAATTCCGGAACTTAATAATTTTCTATAAAGCTTGACTGGTATGTATGTATCTGCCTAACAATAATCCGTGTATCGACCTCCATTACACTCTTCTGGTAAAATACTTTTACTCCCTGTGTCAACCTTGTCCATTTAGCCTATAATGTTGCATATAATTTTCAAGTTTTGGGCTAAATCAGTCTCAATCTAAAGTTCTAGGTTTCTTTGAAATGTATCCTTTATCCTTCTTCTGGGAGCTCCTGTGAGTCAGCTACCCAAAAATGAATCTGAGTCGTATAACATCTAGAGATGCTTAAGTTTTTCTTCGTTTTTGTGAAAGCTAAGGTAAAACTGCTATATTTTGGTGACTTCACATTACGGGAAAGTTCAATTAACTTAGGAATACCCTACTTCCCTACTTCAGGTTCATTTTCACGGACCTGCTTTTTCTACAATGGTACCAGCTGGATAAGGTAAAGATAACAATGGATCATTCACACCTCGGGGGATTAAAAGTCTTCTGTTTGAAACCCGAGTTGGTCAGGAAGGGACCTGGGTTTCAGGTACCTTGCAAGTTAATGCAGTCTTTCCCTAATGTGCAGGATTTGGAGTCAAACAATCACTACGGACATTGCAGGATTTGCAGCAATGCCTGCTGATTTTGCAAGTTAACCCTCATGATTGTTGAATTTTACATTTTTCCATGCAATCACTTATGAAAGTTTAACATTTGCTGCGACTCTTATATGCATGTCTGTAGAATAATACATTTTTGATATCTATTGTAGATGCCAAAGTACTTGTCGATGAACATTGTAAGATGTTTGAAGTACTTACGGTGCTTTCTTCAGCTTCTAATGAATCGCAATTTTTAGGATAATCCTTATAGTTACCCAGGAAATGTTTTCCCTTTCACCTCCTTTATTTCAGCAAATTGTTTATTCTTTACAAGTTGTATGATCCGACAGTCATATCTTGCAATAGTACAGAGTTTGAAATCGACACTAATCCATTTGTTAAGTAATTAACTTGTACACTGGCGGCACTGTGTCTAGGATACTAAAAACTACAAAAATTTCTTTGGTCCAATTTTGAAGGAATCTTTTCTCCTATGTGCCTTTGTTCCTCCCCAAACACTTGCCAGGGCATGGGTATAAATTTCCCTAAGCATCGTGAAGGGCGACTGGACCACGCAATTTGGCAAATGAAGGCTCCCAGCCAAATCAACAACATGGTGTTTATCCCCTGAGGCATGCCATTTCTGTGTTTTTAAAGCCTCAGTCACTGTTAAATGGTCCCCCTACACATAGGAGAGCTACTGGTAGCGATACTTTCAATAGGTATCTGCTCGACATCATGTTGGTCAGGAATGAACTTGTGAATGAGCACAAGGAGATTTTAGGAGAGTACATACTTTGGCATTTTCTTGATGCACCTCTCCTGAGAGACGTTGTAAGATGTTTCCCTCAGCCACTTCTGCCAGAGCAGATCCATCACTCATTGAGTATCCCTGTATTCGAGAGGGTTGAGACTGGCCATTAGACTTGGATACCCAGATGCCCGACTTGGTGGGGCTCCTAGCAATTGAGAGGGTTAGGCTCCCAGCCAAGGACTAGTGGTTGTGGCCTTTGACGATGTCAATGCCGAGTTTGAGGTTGATGGTGGCACAATGTTCTTCCGTACTTGGTGGGTGGGAAAAGGAAATCAGGACCACATTGAGATTGAAAATGGAAAGTATGTCAATGTCACAGAGGAAGTGAACATTGCATGATAGACCGATCCACAATTACGAGAGCAATGACTGGCAGGCCATCTGATAAGCTACCTAGGTGAGCTGTTAGCAGTCTGGCTCTTTGGAAGTGTTCGACATATACAAGTTGCATTCGACCAGTTCATACTCCAAAACGGTCACATCTACAGGCTTCAGGAGGATTTGAAAGCCTAGGTGACCACGCAATCAGCAATGAAGCCTTTGGCGAAACTAGCGACCAGCATGGTGGCTAAGGAAAAGAACAGCTGAAAACTGACCCAAGCAAGCTTTCTTCAAGACATCCAGAAGGCTTGTGCGGAGAATAGCCATGGGAGGCTCTCCAACTCGATGGACTACAACATGAGGGAAGTTGCTATCATCGAGATGAACATTGCTACCATGCGTCCTTTCAGGACCTGGGCAGAGGCAAGCCCTATTTCAGCATTTTGGACACCCCTGTCACAGTACGACTCATGTAGACATCAACAGTCCTCTTCCAAAAGACATTGGCACTGCAGAGGTCTAGGAATGGGAGTTCACAAAAGGCGTAAAAACTGTCATATCTGCATTGTATGGAAAGCACTTTGCCAAGAATAGCTTGGTCCCAACAGAGCTTCTTGTCTTCCTGACAGAGTCTGGCCTTCTAACCACTCTTAAAGTCTGTGAAACCATCGTCACCTTTGAGAAACAGACCAAGTTCTGTCTCCCAAAGGACTGCAACCAGGGATGCAGCATCATAGGGAAATAACACAGCAGAACACAGTCCATAATGGCTGGTAACGGAGGAAGGAGAGCTCAACTTCCTGTTAGAGACACCAACAAATGTGGCAGTCTGGTTTGAGCATAGGGGAGATGCCCCTTGGGCCACATCCTTGTGTCTATATTTCTGAACAGTCCCATTACCCCAAACCAAGGACATCTATGCTGGTCAAAGCCCACATCAACCTCCTCTCCATGCTTTCAAGGTCTTAACCCAAAAAGGCCGACTGGGTTGCCACCGATAGTATTTACATCTACAAAACTGTGTTCTACAAGCTGAAAGAGGTTGAGTCATACTATGAGGCCCCGAAGTGTGTCTGCAGTAAACCAGAGGGATTATGTGGGTTGCATTATAGACCCCCTTGTGTTCACACCCACTCATCATCTGGTCAAAGAGATGTGGGCCAGAGGGGTCAAGACTGGCTGCATCGGAAGGCTGACTAATATGAGGAGGTCGAGGGCAACATTAAGCCAGTACTTTTCCTTTTTCCTCAAGGCCTCTTAAAAGGTGTGTCCCTCTTAAGCCTGACAAAGTCCAGTGCTGAGAGGTGCTAAAGGATTTCCCACTGTTCAGGGTGGGATCAGTTTGTTTAGGCCTGGATGGCTGGTGACCTTTTATTGACCCCAGGACAGAAATTTTGTGACCAAGCACAGGGGCTGCTTTGCTAGTGCCACAAGGACGGCTTACAAGACACCCCAGTGTCCATCCGATACCACCCTAAGGACAGTTGTCAGGAAAACATAAAAGTCACTATCCAAGGCACTGGCCACAGAGAAGAGGTGTTCTGAATGACATCGTGAATGTCAGCATAGGGGCAGTGGAGGCTGTCATCCAATTGGCAACTGGCACCTCGATTACACAATAAGGTCTACTCCAGCCAGGGCCTTACCTTTCGAGACCCCAATAAGGTCTGGATCATTGACTACTATATCCAGTGATCGAATGTTGCCTACCTGGCCATGTCCTGGGTGGAGCACATGGCATCAGCTCGAATTGGTAGACTGTCCCCTTGTGGATGGTTCAAAGGTCAGACCCCCAACAAAGCAGCAGCTCTGCAAGGTTATTGCAAAGAAGCTCATGGCCCATCTGAACCAGGACAAAGACAAAGGCTGAAGGTTTCACCTGGAGGTCAATCATGTCCTGCATTGCAAAGAGGCCCAAAATAATGGTTGTGCTGACTGCAGTATTGAGCTCCTCTGGGATTACCAGCCAAAGGATACCCAGTAGTTCAAAGTCAACCCGTAGACACAGCCAGGGGGCACACGAGTGACAACATAAGGTTGAATGGTTTTGAGTGCAATAGACAAAGAGGTGTAGCAGTTCTCAATGCCTGAGGACCCAATCTGGCAGCAATTGGGTGTCAGGGTGCACTATCAGACATTCCTTGCGAACAAACAGTACAGCAATGACTCATCAGGCTCGGTCACCGAATGCTAAAGCTAGTGAACATTCAAGGACTAGATGGGATCTGTTGCCAGGCAACCACTGCCCTCCAGGACACCAGACAGGTACAGATAACAGACGCTGACCTCTGTCAGGAGCTTTAGTTTACAAAGACCAAGGGGATGTACGAAGGAGAGGGTTTTTGTGTCCAGCCTTTATGGCCTCAGAAGGCTATTTGCTGGTCAACCATGTGGCTTCTGAGTTAAAGGGCGCAAAGAAAGCCCGCAGCCAGGCTACCTACATGAATGACAACACTCCAGAAGGGAGCCGCATCTCTTGAGCAGACTGGTGTCCAAAGAGAGCAGCTCATCCAAGGTCCGATTGAACTATTCTACGATCCCTTGGTCCAGGAGGGACATTCAAGGACCGACACATTATGCTTTGCAGGAGGCTGAGTGACTGTGCCCACAAACTCTTGCCCTGGATCGACCTGAAGCAGCTTTGGCCACTTCAATAGGGAGCCGAATTTATAGATGTGAGAGAGGGCTGAGGCGAACTCTTTGGTGGTCAGGGGTTATGCGTCCTTGAAGTGGGAAGTGCCATTGACAACGGTAAGAGCATGCTTGTATATGCACTGGCCCATCTTATCATTCGACAAAAACAGAGGGTTGGGTTGGGGGATCTTGTTTTTGCGAACCAACATCGAATTTTGACAGCAGAGTGTGGCATGGAGCTGGCAAATAGGTCTACCAGATGGCTGGCTGAAGTGACCATGCCTTGGCAACAGCTTCAGGGACACTAGCTGCTGAAGTTAATTTCTTGATGGCTTCATACCCTTCCCAGCAGGGGCGGGGGAGGGGGTGCTGAAGTACATGTTAGACAACTTTGCATTTGCTAACTATCGTCCATTGGGATACTTAATTGCACTATATTCAAGCAGTTATACTTACTCTCAAGCACAAGCAGCTACTCCTGTAAAGTATTTGGTCACACAACCATCTGCCAGAAATTTCAGTAGCAAGGGGCCTGAAGACAGCCTTTCAAAATACAGCTAGTAGCAACAAATGTCTTCAAAGAGAACAATCCAGCTGCTGTCTCACACATAACTGACTGGCAAGTCAAATAGCAAGTGACTTACCTAAATCGAAGGAGAAACACTACAAAGCTGCAAACAAGGCCTTTGTGATATAGATCAAGTTCCATTTTTTTCTGTCCAGCACTCGGTGTGTAGTACTCTTGAAACTTTGGCTCATCAACTATAAGAGGAACCACACCCCATCTCTTGCAAAAAGAGCTGCAAGTCCTCATCAGTCAAAGACAGCTTTCTCTCGGCCTTGAGTTCTTGGCTCTTTGTCTGTCTTTTCCAGTTTTGGATCCGCTGCATCTGTTCTATGTACGCCTCTCTGTCTCAATTGAATTTTCTCCAACACCCTGTTGTGCCTTTTTGAAAGAGTGTTATCTTTCAGCATAACATTTCTGCTCAAGCATGTCTTTCATTGCAACAGAAATCGCCACAGCTCCCCCCTGCCAGCAAAGCTCCTTCGTACGAAGTGGTGACAAGGGTCTCGGTGTCCATCGTGCCAAAAATATAAAAATATTAAAATTGAAAGGCAGTGTCTATAAATTATTCTATATAGTAAAGAGAATGCCATGGAGCAGGAGCAATAGAAGAAGAAGGAAGACCCCTATGGCCCGTCATATGTGCCACAGCAGTCATGAAGACTGGAGGACAAGCGTGCTTATATTTTGAGCAGTACAAGCCTAGGACTGTCAAAGCTACCCAAGTCACTCCTAAAAGAACATAACGATAATTTTCCAGAGGCTCGGGACCATTCTCCCAGGAGCCACACTATACCTGTGGGTTGCTTTCTATGCTATATCACACTTTGTCTGCTGGCTGTATTTACCAGTATTCTTCTCTTCCTTTTGAAGCATAATCGTCTTCACCTCCCCTGTGTCGGCAGGCTCCACTACCAGTGTTTTCACAGTCTGCACTGCAGGGGGAGGAGGGGGATCGACAGCCTCCACTGCATCCTGATCAGTCTGGCACTGACAGCAGCTAGAGTCGGCCCCGTGTGTAAGCCAAGCTCAACCAGCTTATTCATCTCACTCCTAACAAGGAAATTGGTGTTCAGATCCTTCAAAAGCCCCTTCATGCTGTCGATCGGCAGCAAACAGCCCAGACCCTTACGGCCAAAGAAATTAGGTTCTTGTTGATGTTCTCACTCACATGGTCGTAGATTGTGTAATGTTTGCTGACCAGCCTATGCTTTATTCTTGATGGCCTCTAGTGTGAAAGGCTTGCAAAATAATTGCTCTGGCCTGCTGACACAACAGCGCCACCTTTTCTTTTCTATGGTGTCCTCCTCCTTCTGCTTCAAGAGGGGCATGACCACTAGTGAGCCTGCTTCCTTCAACTCATCCTGCATGTTTTCGACCATCTCTTCTATTGTTTGCTCAAAAATTATTGTGTAGTGGTATTTGTAACTCAAATGAGCTGATAAGGAGCCACTGCACAAGCAGGGCCACCGACATAAGGGGTTCATCTCTGTAGTTTGTGATGATGCTTCTCATGATAACTTCTGTACAGGTGCATGAACAAGGGGTTCTCCACAAAAGTGTGCAGGTCATCAAGCAAGGATAGGACGTTGTCTTCTTCAGCACATTTGGTTTTGGAGAGCATGGATCCATCTTATCTCATGGATGCCTTGAGTTTCTCCTTTTGAGTGAGTTTTGTGGGCTGTAGAGATCAGAAGAGCCACCGTCAGCATACCCACTAGGCCTATGAAGGCTGCAGGTACAAGTGCCACAACTGGTATAAAATAAGGAGAATACTGGCAGTCAAAACTCCCAGGCCTACGTACATGCCGCCCTTGTGCCAGCACTACAACTTGTATGATTTCTCATAAACCAAGAGCAAGTGATCTGAGAGCCAGTCCTGTGGGGTTAGCAATGCTAAAATGGTGAATCCTTTCTGATTGAACAGCTTCCTTTTCAGCTCTGGATCTTTATCCTCGAGAACTTCTTTCAGTGGTCTTGTTGGAGCTTTTGTTTCATCAACTCTCCGGTTCTAGCCACAGAGCCACTCTAAACAGTCCTTGGTTTTTGCTGGTTGGGCTTCAAGCGCAGGTGTCAAGGGCTTAGTATTTTTTTCTCTCTCTGTGTACAGCTGTCCTAGAGATTTTGTTTTGCAAGAGCTAGCTCGTCTTTGTAAAGTACATATTCTTGTTTAAGGTCATTGCATTCAGCTATTCTGTCCTCTTATACTGTATCTTTTCTGTATTGCTGCTGGCGTCCTTTCTGAGCCCGGCCAGGTGATCTCCAAACTGGCAAATGTTATAAGGGTTGATTCTATTGGCTTCCATGTCCAGATTGAGGAGCTGCCTTTTATTGGAGTAATGGCTAAGAAGTCAACTAAGTCATGGTCGTCAGCTGGGGCCTCTCTCTCAATAGCGGGGCCTCTCCTGGGACATCTCTACACAATTATCTCCTACCCGTACGTCCCGTTAATGTCAATGACGCATATTGCTTACTTCTTCCACTGTATGTCAGCTGCAACATCTCATTGTAATGCTAGCATTGAGCTCAAGCGTACTTCACCTGCTGCGTTGATGTCCATTTGCTTAGCGTTAGCATCAGCTGCCAGTTATTAGATCTACTTGTTGTCTTAGCAGTCTATCTACCACAGGAGTAACCTCAATGCCGGCACCCCACCCCAAGAGAGGTCTTTTCCTGAAACTTCTTGTTTGGATTATAATCATACACCTCCTCCTCTCCTGGTATTGAAAATACGACAATGTTTAACACACACACACATATATATATATATATATATATATATATATATATATATATATATATATATATATATATATAATATATAATATATATATATATACATATATATATATATATTATATTATATATTATATATATACATTATATATGTACATATATATAAAATATTATATATATATATATATATATATATATATATATATATATATATATATATATATATATATATAATGTAAAATGCCATACAACAATTTTCTGATCACCTCTTATAGCCACAAGATTCCTCAAGGAACAAAAGCAGCTAAGATTTCTTTTTATTTAGTCAATCATCCAACGGGTACTCGCCCAGTTATAGGATGAGTTACCAATAACCCACTACCCCAATAGAGCACTGAGGAGTAAAGTGCTTTGCTCAAGGGCACAACACTGAGCTAGAGTCTTGAAGTCACCATCCTCCGACAGTGAAAATGCTACTCTTGATCTACCGGGACTTGAACTGGGTCTCCAACTCACCATCCTCCGATAGTGAGTACGTTACACTAACCACTGGTCTACGGTGCCTCCTTTTTCATTCATCATGCAAACAACAGCGTGGTGAGGAATGTTTCCAAAACATAGTCAGCCGGCTAGTCCTCAAATTCGAAAGCGAGAGCCTTCTCAATTTCTCACAATTCCACACGATAGAGACATAAAGAGATCTTTACAGACATGACAAAGCCAGAAAGAATATAACCATTGATTCCATACAGGCCCTGAACCTTTGAAAGAGGAGAAGGGATGCTAGCAATGCCAAAGCCGAAGACGATGAGGACAACCACTTTTATGGTGTTTATCAGAAGAAGTATATCATCAAGCTCTGGCACCCGCTCACGATCGAGTGGCCATAGCACCACTTACCCCAGCACACTAGGCAGCTACATTGAGTGGGATATCACCCTGGCATTGGCCGCTCCACTAATAATCTCTGAAGACACTACTGATTGGGGGTACTCAGTCATGAATATCCAGATGGAGTATGAAACGATCAAGGACAAGGGCTTGGCTGGAGGCATTGCCTGCTACTATAACAGTGGTATGAGAATGTCAACGTCCCTTGCCGAAGTATGAAAAGGCTGCTCATTCTGTTCAAAAAGACACAGACACAAGCCTGGCTAGACAGCCATCTGCTTATGAATCAACCAGACTTGGAAACGTTAGTATGATGATCAAAGGGATTGCAAACAAACTCTATAACCAGCGAATGCTCCCCCTGTAGGTCTCGAAAGAGGCCTGCCAAATATTTTGCTCAAGGCTATCTTTCGCCCGGTTTAAATGATGTATTCATTGCTTCACTTCACAAACTTTATGTTTGTGTATGATGTGTGATAGTGAGCAAATGAGTGAGAGTGCTTCACGATCTCTACAGCGTGTGGAGGGGTACAGTCAGAAAAATTTAATAACTTAGTCGGGTTATTGAACCAATTTTTTTTGAGATTGTTGATTTGGTCGAGCGGTTTTGTCTCTGGCTTCTCCATTAGGTGACTTGGTGCCGTACATTGTGAGTTCGGATCTGATTGAAACCGCCGTATTTGCATAGGGCGTCAAAGACCAGGATCTACCTCTTAATGAGATAAATTTCTTAAAGAACAAGTTCTGCCTGTTCGTGGACTTGAGAAACTTAAAGCATGAAATGTTCCATGGCAATGGCCTGAAAGTGATGAACATGAAGGATGGGGTGCAGCTATAATTCCCCAGAAAAATACATTCACAGCAGATCACGACAACAGTTGCTTGTGCAAGTCTACATGTTGGACGATATGCAGGTTCCACCTGAACAAGACTGTATTCTCTTCTAAGTATAGGAATGCTGCCCATAGCAGTAGAAGAGAGATTGTTGGTGGCTTATGGGGAGACTCATCCTTCAATATGATCATAGGTGAGCCTACCTGTTGTGGCAAGTCAGAGTTGCTGTGACAGGATTTCAGGTTTGAAATTTGTTTCTCACTGTAGCTCCACTGACAATATGCTTCATGTCATGATGTGCATTGTTTTTTTTTTGTCGCAAACGCTTGAAGGAATTTTTTATGAACGGCAACTATATACCACTGATGACTCAGTCAATCACGTAATCCTTGACGTTGACAAAACGCCCTTCTGTTGCTCTCTCTCTTTTTGTCCAGAATCATCTTTATGAAACCAAGCAGGGGTGCGAGGCTCTTCTCAGCGCTAAAGTCGATTTTCCACACATTGGCCAGATCTAGGTAGACTTTGACTGTTGGCTTTATTTTTCGTAAGGTGATCTTGTTTGACAGCTTGAATTTACCTTTGAACCTACATTCATAGACGATGTTATTTCAATGAATAACTCTGAATTCAGTGAATGTCTCGCTATGATTTATACTCCAGAATTGGAGATTAAAGAAACTACAGAAACGGCCTCTTCTGCTTCATATCTGGACATTTAACTTGAATTTGACTCTAATGGTCACATTTATACTAGGCTATATGACAAGAGAGATGATTTCAAATTTAGTATGACCAATTTTCAACACCTCATCAGTAATATTCCACTATCATCAGCTTATGGGGTATACATTTCCCAGATTATTCAATATGTAAGAACATGCAGTTCATATGGTGATTATGTAGAGAGACATGGCCATCTCTCTTACAAAATGTTAAATTAAGGTTACACCAGAGCAAGACTTGTCTCTACATTCAAACGCTTTTTGGCAGGTATTGCAAGCTGGTAGATAAATACAATACCTCTCTTCGACAAATGATCGCTGATGGCATCGGTGACATTGGGCCTTAGTTAGTGACCTCTACCTATCTGACTTACAGATTGATACATGGCGAATACCACATGTGGGGCAGGATGCACTTACTATTTTCGAAACACCTGACATCACTTCTTGGTCTTTTGGCCAGAGGTCCATAAATCTATTATTCATGAATTTGACTTTGTTTTTGTAACGGCCATTTACTGTCTGTTCTGTGCTGTTTTGTGTCTAAGTTTACAACTATTGTCTCAAGAATTCTGACCTAGGGTTATTGGATTATGGATTGGTATGATTGCGATTATTTTCCAACTCGTTGCCGCCCAGATGTTTGCAGTCTTCTCACCCAAATAACCCTACATATGAAACTGGCTCCAGACAAAACCATAACGAATTCAAACATTGAGCTTAGGCAAATTATCTACAGCGGTGACCAGTGTGCGGAATGAAGAGAAAATAGCTTCAGGTCACAAGGGCCTGAACCAAGCAAAAGCTTCAGGTCCTTACAGAAAACTGCCAGTCCTCAATAAATGCAGTATTTAACAACCATTAAAGTCCACACTCTCTCCACTAATACTATGCTGTTGAATGTTGTAATGTTTAATTTTTCATGTCCTTTATCAATAGAGTCATTGTTCACATCTACATTATCTGGATTCTGAAAAAGATCACAGCCCTCATCTTCCTCACTGTCATGCACACACATTTATCAATGTTTTCCACCATGGGGACTATGAGACTAACAGGAAAATTTGACACTTTTTTCTAGGCATGTTTAATACCCCACTCTCGGACCATAAAATGATGTCAAACACCCAGGGGCTAGCACTGACTACATGTGGATGATGCAAGCGAGCCAGTTTGTCTCTCATGACTTTCTATGGAAGATGATGTTCTCTACATGACTGTGTACAATTGTACACTACACTATAGGGCATGTGATATTGTGATTTGAATATGGTTGGCGAGCTGAAAATCACTCCTGAAATTAGCCAACGCGCTAGGTAGAAGAGTGAGTGAATAGCTCAGTACCCTGAAAACAGTCATGAATAGGGGGGTGTATGAATAATTTGTTATGCAAACATTGATCTCTACGTCTTTTTATTGTAAGGTAAAACAGAAGGGAGAAAATACCTGGTATGTATTTTGATATGACGTATGGATTTCTTTCAACCTTTTTCGAAAAATAAATCTGCTTAAATGTGGCCTCTCTTGCATTTATGAAGAAACAGATGAAGTTATAATTTTAATTAAAAGGATAAGTATCGTAATTTTTTTCTCGATTATAGAAATTGCAGACAACAGGACACGTCGCCACTTGCGGAAATGAATGCATTTTTTCTGATCGAAAAGTTTTGCCTGAGTGATTGCTGGGTCTCATCGCCTTTGAAAGCTAAAAGTTATTAAAATGACTCTGAAAAGTTTGACAGACACTCTATGCTGCTGAAAATGATCGCGACACTTAATCGCGCGATCGCGATCAGTTAATAATACCATAAAATCTTAAAAGACGTAATTTTTGTGAGATTTAGGCCAACAGCAGCCCAGGATGATGGTGAGTTTTGCATGCCTGTTGTAAAACGGTATACATCGAAACAATTTGAAGCCCTACTCTTTGCCTCTGAGAGTATACACGACGGATCGTGCAACTCAACAAAACTGTTACAAAATGGTTATGATAAGGCCGCTCTGGTTTACACTAGCTATCATGTTGATATATCGTGGTAACAGTCGGCCTTGTGAACTTCGGTTGAAGACCAACGAGCAAGCAAGATGTTTCTAGCAGTCCACAAACAAATGTAGCGATTTGTGAACTTGGCTGTCAACTGCAGGTAGCACAATTAGGCTGTATTGTAACATCGGGCGTAGTTCAAAACCAAGGACGAAAAAAATACTTCGATGTTCAAAACCAAACATGTTTAGTCAACAGTACTGTACTCGTAGTAGATTTTTGTCTTAAACTCTTCCATGAACCTTTTTATGTTTTGAGTGCTTCATTTGAAAATCAAAGCAAAAAAAAAGGAGTCAGTTTGATAAAATGAAGGGCTGCATTATGTACATTTGTGTACCTGTAATTTCCGAACACTTAAAGTGTGGAACTAGTGAAGTGATTCTGGTAGTTGTTTTCATATGACACAGATATGCTAACACTACCATGGTTACAATCACTAGACGAGTATAATAATATTGTATCGCATTGTTGCACCAAAATCAATCCATTCCATTGATATAATCTGCATGCACAGACGTAATTCATACTGATCTGAATGTAATCAGCTGCATTGTGCTATGCGTGTCGATTGGAGGGATTAGACTCTTCGTAAATGTAAAATGTCGCAAGACAAAAAATTAATTGTTGCGACATTGTCAACCCCACCCCGTCTGGCATACCATAGATCGAATTCCCAACTACCAGGATACGAAGTGCGATCAATATCCCCTGTTGGCATGGGCCCCACTCTCACGGTGGAAAACATTGATAGGTGCATGACATTGAAGTCTGAATCACATGATTCAAAGTCAGTCATCATCTGCATCTGTTACAGGTCTTGATGGAGAAATTTTCAGCATCTATTCCAAATTCCAGTCGCTCATAAGGACCAACATGCTGCTAAAAACTTTCGCCTCGAAGAAAAATCTGTCGGTCTCGGACCGTCGGACCGACGTTAATTTCGCACACTGGTGGTGACTGGTATTGTAGATACAACACTATTGGGGCACGGCTAATCTCCTCTAAGCTATATCAGTTGAAACCATCATATAAAGTCCCCTTCACCTAAAGACGGCTAAACAAGAAATGACAGACAAGCAGGCGATCCTCAAAGCTCCTTCAAAGCTCTTTCAGCACACTCTCCAGACAGGAATGATGTCATCATGTTTATCCTATACAGATAAGCGATTCCGAACTATTACTGTCAGCTGTCCCTTTAGGCTTTATTACAACCAATAATGCTCTTAAGCTACCCCAACGCATTGCACCCGGACCCGCTTGCCATTGATGTGTCTAATCTTTTTAACATGGCTGTGCAGCACCGCTCCTATGCTGCACCTGCTAGTCTCCCATGTCTCCTTGAATCTATCATCGTACATTGAGGGGTCCCCATACAATTTTTTGCAAACAGTTTGATCTGGCTTGGCCGGGCCTTTTAAGGTAAGGCAGACAAAAGGGACAACTCTTCTTCAAGATATTCATATCCTGGTTTATCTCCCTTGTCATCTTGCATCAGTTGCTATTCCAGACTTTGGCTTTTCCTTCTTACAGCTGCACTCCTTACACACAGAGAGTTTATTCCATACTCTAACCCTGAAGCCATGCATGCCATCGTGCCACTGTCCTTCTGCAAATGTGATCGGTGAATGTAGCAATACTGGTCCCTACACACTGAGGGCAAAAAGTACACCTGAGTGTATGAGCCTTATGTTAGGTGTTATGTTAGGTTAACTGTGAGATCTGAGGGTCAGGTCAGCGTTGAAAGCCCTGTTTATAAGCAGACAATCTATAAGGACGTTGGCATCCATCTAACATTGGCAAAGGCTAAAAGACCATGGGAATATACTATGTTCCCAAGTTCCACGACATGTTTGCACAAAATTTTTATCTAAAGGCTTGGCTGATTGTCAGACCTCACATATGAAATGTACATGATAAAAGCCTGGGTGCTTTGTCTGACATCATGGAAACATACTTTATCTTCAAATTTTCTACGACTTGTATAAAATAAAGGCTCATCCTGATTGTCTGATCCCACAAATGATCAGTTGGCAATGCAAATGAGTAGCCTTAACCTACAGGGCAAGAAACGCCGTAATGTTACGACGATTTTGTTTGATGAGGCACGTTAAAACACCACATCAAAGACAGCAATGAGATTAGACTATAGTAATGGCGAAAAACTGTAGGAAGACGATTTACAAAACCTGCTAAGGACTGGGAAACGAATCAAACTGCAGCTCACCAAAATGTGCTATTGTGAAATGATGCACGATGTCGCCAACCAGGAACTAAACAGGTTAACAGCTTTGCTAGATTAGGACTAAAATACCGAGGATGAATAAACACCTACAACTTATTGACTGCCGCAAATGCAATTTGCCCTCCCTGCTGCCCTCCAAGTACTTGGCCATTTGGGTTCTATATAAATACTCCAATGCTTGGTACAGTTGTGAAAAGTAATTCATGTAACAGTCTATCCTAGTTCTTATCTGGTTATCTGTGAAATATTTCAATGTACAGTTGAAATAATCGGCAACACTGGTCTTCTTATGACCATATATATGAAACAATTAATATTCTCACCTTCCCTAAAACAATATAGCTTCTTATTCGTGTTTTCATAACCTTGATCTTTCGGAGGTTTTGAGGATTCTCGTGAATGGCTGAAGAGAAGTAATACCGGTCATTCTCTTCAATGGCACAGCTCTTCATATATGCTAAAGGCATTGATCAGTGTAAGAAGATAACAGCTCCAGTGGTTGTCGCTTCCTGTCATGGTTCATCATTTTCTTAAGAAAATTTTGTAGCTTACCTCGCCCTATTGAATAAGCCTGTACAATGTATACGTCAGCTGAGTCTTAACCCAATCCGGTACCTGCATACAGCTTATCTGACACTCTGTTCTTTTATTTGTCTATTCACTTTATCAGCTCCAAAAAAACCTGTTTCTGGATCGTAATAGATTGATCGTTGTTGTTTTTTGAGCTTAAGGCAGCTGCGGTCATTATATTAGCAAGAGAAGAACGTGTGTCTAGGAGGGCCAAGATGAAGGCTGTCCATACTGCTTCACTTCAGCTGCTTTCCGGAAAAATTGTTTCAGAATTTTTATTCTTTAGTATGTTATCTATGTTGTTGCTTCGACGAATCTTTGCGTTCTTGCTAACTTTCACATTTAAGATTTACTTAAACGCTCATTTAAAACCAACTCAAAGTCTTGAATCATTCGCTGCATTTTTGATTTTTGAAGAAAAGTTTGGACCTCTCAAAGAGGGCGCCCTGCTTCAAAGACAAGGCTAACAATAGTTTAAACATGATTTATATGCTACAAAAAAGCAGCACCTTGGATGACTACTGGGTGAGGATTACGTGTTCATGTTTTGCTACTGTTTTACAGACATGCATTAATTGCCACTGACGAATCAAGTCATTGGAGTGGTGCAATTAGGTCATTGGTATGGGAATAGGTATGATAAACCTTAAACGGATAATTTGAGTTTTTAGTAAGAACACATTAATTTTCCGACAACATTTTACTTAGCAATTTTTTATGCTACTGATGGGTCCTGAGAAATCCCAACACTCAGCTGCCAGACACACACACTAAGACAGATGGTGAACAACATTTACCTCCCCATATTAGCTCCAGTGTAAACTTGTCACTGTTACAGAAGCTTAAAACGAGAGACTGTATTTTTCGTAATTCTAGTACACATTTTAATACTACTCTTATAATCGCTTACAATACATCCTTCGTCGCCGGGATGTCGACCACAAATGTTGCAGTTAATAGTCTCTGAGTCACTGAAGCTAAAGGTGTCACAGTATATTTTCTGAGATGCACAACCAGAAATACCTGTGACAAAATACAATTACACACAATATTTACGATATAGACTCCAAATTCCGACTATTGCATATTGTAATAAGCATATGATGGAGTGCTTGAGATAATAGAAAAAAATATATTAGCTTTAGACAATGCAAGATTAATATTTAGATAATTAGCAAGCCGACTCGTTAAAAAAATCTTAATCTTAGATTTGCTTAATAAGATGGTTTATCATTCAAAGGAAACAAAAACGATATCATCAACCCCACAAAAGGACAGTGAACCGAAAAGTCCATTTGTAATATTAGAGATATTGTTCATTGTTATTATAATAGAACAATTATAATTGTGGCAGCAGCAACAGCAGCAGCAGCAGCATCATCAGTAGCAGTAGTTGTAGTAGCAGCAGCAGCAGCAGCAGCAGCAGCAGCAGCAGCAGTAGTAGTAGTAGTAGTAGTAGTAGTAGTAGTAGTAGTAGTAGTAGTAGTAGTAGTAGTAGTAGTAGTAGTAGTAGTAGTAGTAGTAGTAGTAGTAGTAGTAGCAGTAGTAGTAGTAGTAGTAGTAGTAGTAGTAGTAGTAGTAGTAGTAGTAGTAGTAGTAGTTTTTCAATGGAACATTTATTCAGAAAACTTCACGATGAAACACAAATAAAAATTATGTACATGCGACTGGGAAAATGCAATTAAAAAAAGTACATTCCAAGGGTAGTGTACAAATGGTAAAATAAAGGCCTGGAATAACGCGAAAAACAAGCAATGGGAATCAAAAAGGGACGAAAATTCAGCAAAGGGAAAAAAAACTACAAAAGCGCTCCACTGAAGTTGAAAATAAGAACGATAAGGTACATATCAAAGAGTGGAAAAAATCACAATAGAAAGGAATGTAGTAAAGAAAAAAACGAGAAAACGGGGTAAAAAGCGAGACTGTTAAAAGTTGACGATCAGTTGGTTATTGTCAATACTGCAAATGGCATCGTTGATGGCCCATATCGATGCGAAAACAGGTAATTGTTGTTTCAGTCTGTAGTGTTCAAATTCGAGGTGTATTCTGGCTCGTAGACGTGTTTTGAAGATTTCCAATTGGTCAATTGGTGACTTGTCTCTCAATTTGTTCCTTCTGGCGAGGTGAATTGCCATCTTAACAGTTGACGTGATGTGGACGAACAGGAATAGGGAATGCTTTCTGACGAAGATATTGCTTTTGCTTGGTGGATAGATGAAAAACCATGACATGGGAAAGACGCGGTGATCAGCTGAACGGGATAACAGTTGTTTAAGAAAGGCAAGGAGAGGTTGAATTTGCAAACACTCCAAGAAGATGTGGAGTAAAGAGTCGTTATCATCGCAGAAGGGACAGTTCGAGCTTGGGCGGAAATGCGAGCTGTATAGAAAATTCCCAGTTGCATACGCACCATGAATGATTCGCCATTGCAGGTCTCCTTCTCTCTTCGTATTTGGAGGGTAATAGCAGGCAACAAAATTTGGCTTGACAGAATTAGGTAAACTGAGAATGTCTCTCCAAACTGTATCTATCTTATTGGCTAAGTGGGTTTCATGCTGTACTTTGATGAGGTACTTGTATATGGCTCCCTTTTCTAGTTTACTGAAGACTAGATTGTGTTCCAATGAGTGATGAAGTTCAAAGTAGTAGTGGCGGCTAATGGTAACATCGTCAGACTGGTTTTCAAAGTCTCTATTGACAGTCGCTTTTAATTCGGCTGGAATGGCTTGAAGTGAAGAGTTAAGGGTAAGATCGAGAATGCGCTTTGAGCGAATTCGAACCCTGTTTATTAGCTCGTCAGAAGTTAGCCAGCGCCTCTCTGCAACATTGACGAGATCGCCTATTGTCGTTATGCCGGCGTCAACAAAGTGGGAAAGAGTAAAGGGGCAGCCACGAATGGGATGGACAATCAACGGGTTTTGAAAAAGTGGTTCGCGTAGAATGTCCGCTATGTCCGTAGGATTTCCTTTCCTTATTTTGTCAGTAGAGTTCCAGCACTGGAGAAGCTTGTTGTAAAATTTAGGCAGGTGGGTTTTATTAAAGTCAATGCCGGTAGTGAGTAACAACTGCTTTTGGTAGTGAAGTTGGTAAACAGTGCTGAAGAAGTAATCCGCAAATAAGAAA